>NC_143147.1:30663620-30868620 GCF_059928025.1 Delphinapterus leucas | reverse complement strand
CGGAGCCTGGGTCCGGGCCAGGCACCCCGGGGGCGTCTGGGGTGCGGCTGCCTTCCAGGGCCGCCTTCTGGCCGCCTGGCGGGCCGGGCCGGCGGGGAGCGCCCCCTCCGGCGCGCGCGCCGTGGTGGGAGGGGCCTGAGGAGGCGGGGCCTGCAGCGGGGCCCCGGCGCGGGCGGAGCCGGCGGCCACCGCCCGCGGGCGAGTTAAAGGAGAAGGCGGAGCGGGAGGCAAAAAGCCTACAGCACCCGGTATTCCCAGGCGGTGTCCCATCCAAGTACTAACCAGGCCCGACCCTGCTTAGCTTCCGAGATCAAACGAGATCGGGCGCGTTCAGGGTGGTATGGCCGTAGACGGGGGCGGGGAAGGCGGGCTGCCTCTTGAGGCCCAGTTTCGCTGGCGCTTGCGCCTCACCGCCAGCCTGGCGGTCAGCCCGCCCCGGCAGGACCCCGTCAACCGCCCAGGCAGGGGGAACGGAGGTCTCGGGTATCGGGCGGTGGCGGAGGGTTTGACCCCCCCCCCCTCCCAGCCGAGGGCGGGCGCGACCCAGCAAAGCCTTCGGCGCTTGGCGCCCCGCCCGAGTTCCCGCACGTCGCTCACAGGGACGTGGCCCCGGAGGCTTCAGGGCCCGGGGCCCGCGGTCCCTTGGGCATCGCCCCTGCCCGCCCACGCGGCGCTAGGCACAGCCGAGCCGCAGCCCGGGCCGGCCATCCTGCCGACAGCAGCTGGCCCGAAGCCACTGGGGGCCGCCATCGTGTCGCCACGGCCCCTCAGCCCCGGCCAGGCCACCCTTGCCCGCACACCGCCCGCCGAGCTCAGGAGCCCGGCCCTGGTGGCCGGCAGGCCCGGGGACGCGGCCCCTGCCCTCGATCCCGCTCCCGCACCCGGCCGCGGCGACACGGCGGAGGCGGGGCTTTTGCCGGAGGGAGCTGTGGAGTGACACACCGGCACACAGGTGGCGGCACCGAGGCTGGGCGCCAGTGGGGGCGGCCAGGTGCAGGTCGAGGGGCTCGCTGGCCGAAAGGACGGCAACCGGGCCCGCGGCGGATTCTGGGTCCGGGCCAGCCACCCCGGGATCTTCTGGGGTGCGGCTGCCTTCCAGGGCCGCCTTCTGGCCGCCCGGCCGGCCGGGCCGGCGGGCAGCGCCCCTTCCGGCGCGCGCGCGCGCGCCATGGTGGGAGGGTCCTGACGAAGTGGGGCCTGCAGCGGGTCCCGGCGCGGGCGGAGCCGGCGGCCACCGCCCGCGGGCGAGTGAAGGAGAAGGCGGAGCGGGAGGCAAAACGCCTACAGCACCCGGTATTCCCAGGCGGTCTCCCATCCAAGTACTAACCAGACCCGACCCTGCTTAGCTTCCGAGATCAGACGAGATCGGGCGCGTTCAGGGTGGTATGGCCGTAGACGGGGGCGGGGACGGCGGGCTGCCTCTTGAGGCCCACTTTCGCTGGCGCTTGCGCCTCACCGCCAGCCTGGCGGTCAGCCCGCCCCGGCAGGACCCCGTCGCCCGCCCAGGCAGGGGGAACGGAGGTCTCGGGTACCGGGCGGTGGCGGAGGCGGAGGGTTTGGCCACCCCCTCCCAGCCGAGGGCGGGCGTGACCCAGCGAACCCTTCGGCGCTTGGCGCCCCGCCCAAGATCCGGCCCGTCGCTCACAGGGACGTGGCCCCGGAGGCTTCAGGGCCCGGGGCCCGCGGCCCCTTGGGCATCGCCCCTGCCCGCCCACGCGGCGCTAGGCGCCGCCCAGCCGCAGTCCGGGCCGGCCCTCCTGCCCGACAGCAGCTGGCCCGAAGCCAGTGGGAGCCACCATCGTGTCGCCACGGCCCCTCAGCCCCGGCGAGGCCACCCTTGCCCGCACACCACCCGCCGAGCTCAGGAGCCCGCCCCTGGCGGCCGGCAGGCCCGGGGAAGCGGCCCCTGCCCTCGATCCCGCTCCCGCACCCGGCCGCGGCGGCGACACGGCGGGGGGCGGGGCTTTTGCCGGAGGGAGCTGTGGAGGGACACACCCACCGGCACACAGGTGGCGGCACCGGGGCGGGGCGCCGGTGGGGGCGGCCAGGTGCAGGTCGAGGGGCTCGCTGGCCGAAGGGACGGCAACCGGGCCCGCGGCGGAGCCTGGGTCCGGGCCAGGCACCCCGGGGGCGTCTGGGGTGCGGCTGCCTTCCAGGGCCGCCTTCTGGCCGCCTGGCGGGCCGGGCCGGCGGGGAGCGCCCCCTCCGGCGCGCGCGCCGTGGTGGGAGGGGCCTGAGGAGGCGGGGCCTGCAGCGGGGCCCCGGCGCGGGCGGAGCCGGCGGCCACCGCCCGCGGGCGAGTTAAAGGAGAAGGCGGAGCGGGAGGCAAAAAGCCTACAGCACCCGGTATTCCCAGGCGGTCTCCCATCCAAGTACTAACCAGGCCCGACCCTGCTTAGCTTCCGAGATCAGACGAGATCGGGCGCGTTCAGGGTGGTATGGCCGTAGACGGGGGCGGGGACGGCGGGCTGCCTCTTGAGGCCCACTTTCGCTGGCGCTTGCGCCTCACCGCCAGCCTGGCGGTCAGCCCGCCCCGGCAGGACCCCGTCGCCCGCCCAGGCAGGGGGAACGGAGGTCTCGGGTACCGGGCGGTGGCGGAGGCGGAGGGTTTGGCCACCCCCTCCCAGCCGAGGGCGGGCGTGACCCAGCGAACCCTTCGGCGCTTGGCGCCCCGCCCAAGATCCGGCCCGTCGCTCACAGGGACGTGGCCCCGGAGGCTTCAGGGCCCGGGGCCCGCGGCCCCTTGGGCATCGCCCCTGCCCGCCCACGCGGCGCTAGGCGCCGCCCAGCCGCAGTCCGGGCCGGCCCTCCTGCCCGACAGCAGCTGGCCCGAAGCCAGTGGGAGCCACCATCGTGTCGCCACGGCCCCTCAGCCCCGGCGAGGCCACCCTTGCCCGCACACCACCCGCCGAGCTCAGGAGCCCGACCCTGGCGGCCGGCAGGCCCGGGGAAGCGGCCCCTGCCCTCGATCCCGCTCCCGCACCCGGCCGCGGCGGCGACACGGCGGGGGGCGGGGCTTTTGCCGGAGGGAGCTGTGGAGGGACACACCCACCGGCACACAGGTGGCGGCACCGGGGCGGGGCGCCGGTGGGGGCGGCCAGGTGCAGGTCGAGGGGCTCGCTGGCCGAAGGGACGGCAACCGGGCCCGCGGCGGAGCCTGGGTCCGGGCCAGGCACCCCGGGGGCGTCTGGGGTGCGGCTGCCTTCCAGGGCCGCCTTCTGGCCGCCTGGCGGGCCGGGCCGGCGGGGAGCGCCCCCTCCGGCGCGCGCGCCGTGGTGGGAGGGGCCTGAGGAGGCGGGTTCTGCAGCGGGGCCCCGGCGCGGGCGGAGCCGGCGGCCACCGCCCGCGGGCGAGTTAAAGGAGAAGGCGGAGCGGGAGGCAAAAAGCCTACAGCACCCGGTATTCCCAGGCGGTCTCCCATCCAAGTACTAACCAGGCCCGACCCTGTTTAGCTTCCGAGATCAGACGAGATCGGGCGCGTTCAGGGTGGTATGGCCGTAGACGGGGGCGGGGACGGCGGGCTGCCTCTTGAGGCCCACTTTCGCTGGCGCTTGCGCCTCACCGCCAGCCTGGCGGTCAGCCCGCCCCGGCAGGACCCCGTCGCCCGCCCAGGCAGGGGGAACGGAGGTCTCGGGTACCGGGCGGTGGCGGAGGCGGAGGGTTTGGCCACCCCCTCCCAGCCGAGGGCGGGCGTGACCCAGCGAACCCTTCGGCGCTTGGCGCCCCGCCCAAGATCCGGCCCGTCGCTCACAGGGACGTGGCCCCGGAGGCTTCAGGGCCCGGGGCCCGCGGCCCCTTGGGCATCGCCCCTGCCCGCCCACGCGGCGCTAGGCGCCGCCCAGCCGCAGTCCGGGCCGGCCCTCCTGCCCGACAGCAGCTGGCCCGAAGCCAGTGGGAGCCACCATCGTGTCGCCACGGCCCCTCAGCCCCGGCGAGGCCACCCTTGCCCGCACACCACCCGCCGAGCTCAGGAGCCCGACCCTGGCGGCCGGCAGGCCCGGGGAAGCGGCCCCTGCCCTCGATCCCGCTCCCGCACCCGGCCGCGGCGGCGACACGGCGGGGGGCGGGGCTTTTGCCGGAGGGAGCTGTGGAGGGACACACCCACCGGCACACAGGTGGCGGCACCGGGGCGGGGCGCCGGTGGGGGCGGCCAGGTGCAGGTCGAGGGGCTCGCTGGCCGAAGGGACGGCAACCGGGCCCGCGGCGGAGCCTGGGTCCGGGCCAGGCACCCCGGGGGCGTCTGGGGTGCGGCTGCCTTCCAGGGCCGCCTTCTGGCCGCCTGGCGGGCCGGGCCGGCGGGGAGCGCCCCCTCCGGCGCGCGCGCCGTGGTGGGAGGGGCCTGAGGAGGCGGGGCCTGCAGCGGGGCCCCGGCGCGGGCGGAGCCGGCGGCCACCGCCCGCGGGCGAGTTAAAGGAGAAGGCGGAGCGGGAGGCAAAAAGCCTACAGCACCCGGTATTCCCAGGCGGTCTCCCATCCAAGTACTAACCAGACCCGACCCTGCTTAGCTTCCGAGATCAGACGAGATCGGGCGCGTTCAGGGTGGTATGGCCGTAGACGGGGGCGGGGACGGCGGGCTGCCTCTTGAGGCCCACTTTCGCTGGCGCTTGCGCCTCACCGCCAGCCTGGCGGTCAGCCCGCCCCGGCAGGACCCCGTCGCCCGCCCAGGCAGGGGGAACGGAGGTCTCGGGTACCGGGCGGTGGCGGAGGCGGAGGGTTTGGCCACCCCCTCCCAGCCGAGGGCGGGCGTGAGCCAGCGAACCCTTCGGCGCTTGGCGCCCCGCCCAAGATCCGGCCCGTGGCTCACAGGGACGTGGCCCCGGAGGCTTCAGGGCCCGGGGACCGCGGCCCCTTGGGCATCGCCCCTGCCCGCCCACGCGGCGCTAGGCGCCGCCCAGCCGCAGTCCGGGCCGGCCCTCCTGCCCGACAGCAGCTGGCCCGAAGCCAGTGGGAGCCACCATCGTGTCGCCACGGCCCCTCAGCCCCGGCGAGGCCACCCTTGCCCGCACACCACCCGCCGAGCTCAGGAGCCCGCCCCTGGCGGCCGGCAGGCCCGGGGAAGCGGCCCCTGCCCTCGATCCCGCTCCCGCACCCGGCCGCGGCGGCGACACGGCGGGGGGCGGGGCTTTTGCCGGAGGGAGCTGTGGAGGGACACACCCACCGGCACACAGGTGGCGGCACCGGGGCGGGGCGCCGGTGGGGGCGGCCAGGTGCAGGTCGAGGGGCTCGCTGGCCGAAGGGACGGCAACCGGGCCCGCGGCGGAGCCTGGGTCCGGGCCAGGCACCCCGGGGGCGTCTGGGGTGCGGCTGCCTTCCAGGGCCGCCTTCTGGCCGCCTGGCGGGCCGGGCCGGCGGGGAGCGCCCCCTCCGGCGCGCGCGCCGTGGTGGGAGGGGCCTGAGGAGGCGGGGCCTGCAGCGGGGCCCCGGCGCGGCCGGAGGCGGCGGCCACCGCCCGCGGGCGAGTTAAAGGAGAAGGCGGAGCGGGAGGCAAAAAGCCTACAGCACCCGGTATTCCCAGGCGGTCTCCCATCCAAGTACTAACCAGGCCCGACCCTGCTTAGCTTCCGAGATCAGACGAGATCGGGCGCGTTCAGGGTGGTATGGCCGTAGACGGGGGCGGGGACGGCGGGCTGCCTCTTGAGGCCCACTTTCGCTGGCGCTTGCGCCTCACCGCCAGCCTGGCGGTCAGCCCGCCCCGGCAGGACCCCGTCGCCCGCCCAGGCAGGGGGAACGGAGGTCTCGGGTACCGGGCGGTGGCGGAGGCGGAGGGTTTGGCCACCCCCTCCCAGCCGAGGGCGGGCGTGACCCAGCGAACCCTTCGGCGCTTGGCGCCCCGCCCAAGATCCGGCCCGTGGCTCACAGGGACGTGGCCCCGGAGGCTTCAGGGCCCGGGGCCCGCGGTCCCTTGGGCATCGCCCCTGCCCGCCCACGCGGCGCTAGGCGCCGCCCAGCCGCAGCCCGGGCCGGCCCTCCTGCCCGACAGCAGCTGGCCCGAAGCCACTGGGAGCCACCATCGTGTCGCCACGGCCCCTCAGCCCCGGCGAGGCCACCCTTGCCCGCACACCACCCGCCGAGCTCAGGAGCCCGACCCTGGCGGCCGGCAGGCCCGGGGAAGCGGCCCCTGCCCTCGATCCCGCTCCCGCACCCGGCCGCGGCGGCGACACGGCGGGGGGCGGGGCTTTTGCCGGAGGGAGCTGTGGAGGGACACACCCACCGGCACACAGGTGGCGGCACCGGGGCGGGGCGCCGGTGGGGGCGGCCAGGTGCAGGTCGAGGGGCTCGCTGGCCGAAGGGACGGCAACCGGGCCCGCGGCGGAGCCTGGGTCCGGGCCAGGCACCCCGGGGGCGTCTGGGGTGCGGCTGCCTTCCAGGGCCGCCTTCTGGCCGCCTGGCGGGCCGGGCCGGCGGGGAGCGCCCCCTCCGGCGCGCGCGCCGTGGTGGGAGGGGCCTGAGGAGGCGGGGCCTGCAGCGGGGCCCCGGCGCGGGCGGAGCCGGCGGCCACCGCCCGCGGGCGAGTTAAAGGAGAAGGCGGAGCGGGAGGCAAAAAGCCTACAGCACCCGGTATTCCCAGGCGGTCTCCCATCCAAGTACTAACCAGACCCGACCCTGCTTAGCTTCCGAGATCAGACGAGATCGGGCGCGTTCAGGGTGGTATGGCCGTAGACGGGGGCGGGGACGGCGGGCTGCCTCTTGAGGCCCACTTTCGCTGGCGCTTGCGCCTCACCGCCAGCCTGGCGGTCAGCCCGCCCCGGCAGGACCCCGTCGCCCGCCCAGGCAGGGGGAACGGAGGTCTCGGGTACCGGGCGGTGGCGGAGGCGGAGGGTTTGGCCACCCCCTCCCAGCCGAGGGCGGGCGTGACCCAGCGAACCCTTCGGCGCTTGGCGCCCCGCCCAAGATCCGGCCCGTCGCTCACAGGGACGTGGCCCCGGAGGCTTCAGGGCCCGGGGCCCGCGGCCCCTTGGGCATCGCCCCTGCCCGCCCACGCGGCGCTAGGCGCCGCCCAGCCGCAGTCCGGGCCGGCCCTCCTGCCCGACAGCAGCTGGCCCGAAGCCAGTGGGAGCCACCATCGTGTCGCCACGGCCCCTCAGCCCCGGCGAGGCCACCCTTGCCCGCACACCACCCGCCGAGCTCAGGAGCCCGACCCTGGCGGCCGGCAGGCCCGGGGAAGCGGCCCCTGCCCTCGATCCCGCTCCCGCACCCGGCCGCGGCGGCGACACGGCGGGGGGCGGGGCTTTTGCCGGAGGGAGCTGTGGAGGGACACACCCACCGGCACACAGGTGGCGGCACCGGGGCGGGGCGCCGGTGGGGGCGGCCAGGTGCAGGTCGAGGGGCTCGCTGGCCGAAGGGACGGCAACCGGGCCCGCGGCGGAGCCTGGGTCCGGGCCAGGCACCCCGGGGGCGTCTGGGGTGCGGCTGCCTTCCAGGGCCGCCTTCTGGCCGCCTGGCGGGCCGGGCCGGCGGGGAGCGCCCCCTCCGGCGCGCGCGCCGTGGTGGGAGGGGCCTGAGGAGGCGGGTTCTGCAGCGGGGCCCCGGCGCGGGCGGAGCCGGCGGCCACCGCCCGCGGGCGAGTTAAAGGAGAAGGCGGAGCGGGAGGCAAAAAGCCTACAGCACCCGGTATTCCCAGGCGGTCTCCCATCCAAGAACTAACCAGGCCCGACCCTGTTTAGCTTCCGAGATCAGACGAGATCGGGCGCGTTCAGGGTGGTATGGCCGTAGACGGGGGCGGGGACGGCGGGCTGCCTCTTGAGGCCCACTTTCGCTGGCGCTTGCGCCTCACCGCCAGCCTGGCGGTCAGCCCGCCCCGGCAGGACCCCGTCGCCCGCCCAGGCAGGGGGAACGGAGGTCTCGGGTACCGGGCGGTGGCGGAGGCGGAGGGTTTGGCCACCCCCTCCCAGCCGAGGGCGGGCGTGAGCCAGCGAACCCTTCGGCGCTTGGCGCCCCGCCCAAGATCCGGCCCGTCGCTCACAGGGACGTGGCCCCGGAGGCTTCAGGGCCCGGGGCCCGCGGTCCCTTGGGCATCGCCCCTGCCCGCCCACGCGGCGCTAGGCGCCGCCCAGCCGCAGCCCGGGCCGGCCCTCCTGCCCGACAGCAGCTGGCCCGAAGCCACTGGGAGCCACCATCGTGTCGCCACGGCCCCTCAGCCCCGGCGAGGCCACCCTTGCCCGCACACCACCCGCCGAGCTCAGGAGCCCGACCCTGGCGGCCGGCAGGCCCGGGGAAGCGGCCCCTGCCCTCGATCCCGCTCCCGCACCCGGCCGCGGCGGCGACACGGCGGGGGGCGGGGCTTTTGCCGGAGGGAGCTGTGGAGGGACACACCCACCGGCACACAGGTGGCGGCACCGGGGCGGGGCGCCGGTGGGGGCGGCCAGGTGCAGGTCGAGGGGCTCGCTGGCCGAAGGGACGGCAACCGGGCCCGCGGCGGAGCCTGGGTCCGGGCCAGGCACCCCGGGGGCGTCTGGGGTGCGGCTGCCTTCCAGGGCCGCCTTCTGGCCGCCTGGCGGGCCGGGCCGGCGGGGAGCGCCCCCTCCGGCGCGCGCGCCGTGGTGGGAGGGGCCTGAGGAGGCGGGGCCTGCAGCGGGGCCCCGGCGCGGGCGGAGCCGGCGGCCACCGCCCGCGGGCGAGTTAAAGGAGAAGGCGGAGCGGGAGGCAAAAAGCCTACAGCACCCGGTATTCCCAGGCGGTGTCCCATCCAAGTACTAACCAGGCCCGACCCTGCTTAGCTTCCGAGATCAGACGAGATCGGGCGCGTTCAGGGTGGTATGGCCGTAGACGGGGGCGGGGACGGCGGGCTGCCTCTTGAGGCCCACTTTCGCTGGCGCTTGCGCCTCACCGCCAGCCTGGCGGTCAGCCCGCCCCGGCAGGACCCCGTCGCCCGCCCAGGCAGGGGGAACGGAGGTCTCGGGTACCGGGCGGTGGCGGAGGCGGAGGGTTTGGCCACCCCCTCCCAGCCGAGGGCGGGCGTGAGCCAGCGAACCCTTCGGCGCTTGGCGCCCCGCCCAAGATCCGGCCCGTCGCTCACAGGGACGTGGCCCCGGAGGCTTCAGGGCCCGGGGCCCGCGGTCCCTTGGGCATCGCCCCTGCCCGCCCACGCGGCGCTAGGCGCCGCCCAGCCGCAGCCCGGGCCGGCCCTCCTGCCCGACAGCAGCTGGCCCGAAGCCACTGGGAGCCACCATCGTGTCGCCACGGCCCCTCAGCCCCGGCGAGGCCACCCTTGCCCGCACACCACCCGCCGAGCTCAGGAGCCCGCCCCTGGCGGCCGGCAGGCCCGGGGAAGCGGCCCCTGCCCTCGATCCCGCTCCCGCACCCGGCCGCGGCGGCGACACGGCGGGGGGCGGGGCTTTTGCCGGAGGGAGCTGTGGAGGGACACACCCACCGGCACACAGGTGGCGGCACCGGGGCGGGGCGCCGGTGGGGGCGGCCAGGTGCAGGTCGAGGGGCTCGCTGGCCGAAGGGACGGCAACCGGGCCCGCGGCGGAGCCTGGGTCCGGGCCAGGCACCCCGGGGGCGTCTGGGGTGCGGCTGCCTTCCAGGGCCGCCTTCTGGCCGCCTGGCGGGCCGGGCCGGCGGGGAGCGCCCCCTCCGGCGCGCGCGCCGTGGTGGGAGGGGCCTGAGGAGGCGGGGCCTGCAGCGGGGCCCCGGCGCGGGCGGAGCCGGCGGCCACCGCCCGCGGGCGAGTTAAAGGAGAAGGCGGAGCGGGAGGCAAAAAGCCTACAGCACCCGGTATTCCCAGGCGGTGTCCCATCCAAGTACTAACCAGGCCCGACCCTGCTTAGCTTCCGAGATCAGACGAGATCGGGCGCGTTCAGGGTGGTATGGCCGTAGACGGGGGCGGGGACGGCGGGCTGCCTCTTGAGGCCCACTTTCGCTGGCGCTTGCGCCTCACCGCCAGCCTGGCGGTCAGCCCGCCCCGGCAGGACCCCGTCGCCCGCCCAGGCAGGGGGAACGGAGGTCTCGGGTACCGGGCGGTGGCGGAGGCGGAGGGTTTGGCCACCCCCTCCCAGCCGAGGGCGGGCGTGAGCCAGCGAACCCTTCGGCGCTTGGCGCCCCGCCCAAGATCCGGCCCGTCGCTCACAGGGACGTGGCCCCGGAGGCTTCAGGGCCCGGGGCCCGCGGTCCCTTGGGCATCGCCCCTGCCCGCCCACGCGGCGCTAGGCGCCGCCCAGCCGCAGCCCGGGCCGGCCCTCCTGCCCGACAGCAGCTGGCCCGAAGCCACTGGGAGCCACCATCGTGTCGCCACGGCCCCTCAGCCCCGGCGAGGCCACCCTTGCCCGCACACCACCCGCCGAGCTCAGGAGCCCGCCCCTGGCGGCCGGCAGGCCCGGGGAAGCGGCCCCTGCCCTCGATCCCGCTCCCGCACCCGGCCGCGGCGGCGACACGGCGGGGGGCGGGGCTTTTGCCGGAGGGAGCTGTGGAGGGACACACCCACCGGCACACAGGTGGCGGCACCGGGGCGGGGCGCCGGTGGGGGCGGCCAGGTGCAGGTCGAGGGGCTCGCTGGCCGAAGGGACGGCAACCGGGCCCGCGGCGGAGCCTGGGTCCGGGCCAGGCACCCCGGGGGCGTCTGGGGTGCGGCTGCCTTCCAGGGCCGCCTTCTGGCCGCCTGGCGGGCCGGGCCGGCGGGGAGCGCCCCCTCCGGCGCGCGCGCCGTGGTGGGAGGGGCCTGAGGAGGCGGGGCCTGCAGCGGGGCCCCGGCGCGGGCGGAGCCGGCGGCCACCGCCCGCGGGCGAGTTAAAGGAGAAGGCGGAGCGGGAGGCAAAAAGCCTACAGCACCCGGTATTCCCAGGCGGTCTCCCATCCAAGTACTAACCAGGCCCGACCCTGCTTAGCTTCCGAGATCAGACGAGATCGGGCGCGTTCAGGGTGGTATGGCCGTAGACGGGGGCGGGGACGGCGGGCTGCCTCTTGAGGCCCACTTTCGCTGGCGCTTGCGCCTCACCGCCAGCCTGACGGTCAGCCCGCCCCGGCAGGACCCCGTCGCCCGCCCAGGCAGGGGGAACGGAGGTCTCGGGTACCGGGCGGTGGCGGAGGCGGAGGGTTTGGCCACCCCCTCCCAGCCGAGGGCGGGCGTGACCCAGCGAACCCTTCGGCGCTTGGCGCCCCGCCCAAGATCCGGCCCGTCGCTCACAGGGACGTGGCCCCGGAGGCTTCAGGGCCCGGGGCCCGCGGCCCCTTGGGCATCGCCCCTGCCCGCCCACGCGGCGCTAGGCGCCGCCCAGCCGCAGTCCGGGCCGGCCCTCCTGCCCGACAGCAGCTGGCCCGAAGCCAGTGGGAGCCACCATCGTGTCGCCACGGCCCCTCAGCCCCGGCGAGGCCACCCTTGCCCGCACACCACCCGCCGAGCTCAGGAGCCCGACCCTGGCGGCCGGCAGGCCCGGGGAAGCGGCCCCTGCCCTCGATCCCGCTCCCGCACCCGGCCGCGGCGGCGACACGGCGGGGGGCGGGGCTTTTGCCGGAGGGAGCTGTGGAGGGACACACCCACCGGCACACAGGTGGCGGCACCGGGGCGGGGCGCCGGTGGGGGCGGCCAGGTGCAGGTCGAGGGGCTCGCTGGCCGAAGGGACGGCAACCGGGCCCGCGGCGGAGCCTGGGTCCGGGCCAGGCACCCCGGGGGCGTCTGGGGTGCGGCTGCCTTCCAGGGCCGCCTTCTGGCCGCCTGGCGGGCCGGGCCGGCGGGGAGCGCCCCCTCCGGCGCGCGCGCCGTGGTGGGAGGGGCCTGAGGAGGCGGGTTCTGCAGCGGGGCCCCGGCGCGGGCGGAGCCGGCGGCCACCGCCCGCGGGCGAGTTAAAGGAGAAGGCGGAGCGGGAGGCAAAAAGCCTACAGCACCCGGTATTCCCAGGCGGTGTCCCATCCAAGTACTAACCAGACCCGACCCTGCTTAGCTTCCGAGATCAGACGAGATCGGGCGCGTTCAGGGTGGTATGGCCGTAGACGGGGGCGGGGACGGCGGGCTGCCTCTTGAGGCCCACTTTCGCTGGCGCTTGCGCCTCACCGCCAGCCTGGCGGTCAGCCCGCCCCGGCAGGACCCCGTCGCCCGCCCAGGCAGGGGGAACGGAGGTCTCGGGTACCGGGCGGTGGCGGAGGCGGAGGGTTTGGCCACCCCCTCCCAGCCGAGGGCGGGCGTGACCCAGCGAACCCTTCGGCGCTTGGCGCCCCGCCCAAGATCCGGCCCGTCGCTCACAGGGACGTGGCCCCGGAGGCTTCAGGGCCCGGGGCCCGCGGCCCCTTGGGCATCGCCCCTGCCCGCCCACGCGGCGCTAGGCGCCGCCCAGCCGCAGTCCGGGCCGGCCCTCCTGCCCGACAGCAGCTGGCCCGAAGCCAGTGGGAGCCACCATCGTGTCGCCACGGCCCCTCAGCCCCGGCGAGGCCACCCTTGCCCGCACACCACCCGCCGAGCTCAGGAGCCCGACCCTGGCGGCCGGCAGGCCCGGGGAAGCGGCCCCTGCCCTCGATCCCGCTCCCGCACCCGGCCGCGGCGGCGACACGGCGGGGGGCGGGGCTTTTGCCGGAGGGAGCTGTGGAGGGACACACCCACCGGCACACAGGTGGCGGCACCGGGGCGGGGCGCCGGTGGGGGCGGCCAGGTGCAGGTCGAGGGGCTCGCTGGCCGAAGGGACGGCAACCGGGCCCGCGGCGGAGCCTGGGTCCGGGCCAGGCACCCCGGGGGCGTCTGGGGTGCGGCTGCCTTCCAGGGCCGCCTTCTGGCCGCCTGGCGGGCCGGGCCGGCGGGGAGCGCCCCCTCCGGCGCGCGCGCCGTGGTGGGAGGGGCCTGAGGAGGCGGGGCCTGCAGCGGGGCCCCGGCGCGGGCGGAGCCGGCGGCCACCGCCCGCGGGCGAGTTAAAGGAGAAGGCGGAGCGGGAGGCAAAAAGCCTACAGCACCCGGTATTCCCAGGCGATCTCCCATCCAAGTACTAACCAGACCCGACCCTGCTTAGCTTCCGAGATCAGACGAGATCGGGCGCGTTCAGGGTGGTATGGCCGTAGACGGGGGCGGGGACGGCGGGCTGCCTCTTGAGGCCCACTTTCGCTGGCGCTTGCGCCTCACCGCCAGCCTGGCGGTCAGCCCGCCCCGGCAGGACCCCGTCGCCCGCCCAGGCAGGGGGAACGGAGGTCTCGGGTACCGGGCGGTGGCGGAGGCGGAGGGTTTGGCCACCCCCTCCCAGCCGAGGGCGGGCGTGACCCAGCGAACCCTTCGGCGCTTGGCGCCCCGCCCAAGATCCGGCCCGTCGCTCACAGGGACGTGGCCCCGGAGGCTTCAGGGCCCGGGGCCCGCGGCCCCTTGGGCATCGCCCCTGCCCGCCCACGCGGCGCTAGGCGCCGCCCAGCCGCAGTCCGGGCCGGCCCTCCTGCCCGACAGCAGCTGGCCCGAAGCCAGTGGGAGCCACCATCGTGTCGCCACGGCCCCTCAGCCCCGGCGAGGCCACCCTTGCCCGCACACCACCCGCCGAGCTCAGGAGCCCGACCCTGGCGGCCGGCAGGCCCGGGGAAGCGGCCCCTGCCCTCGATCCCGCTCCCGCACCCGGCCGCGGCGGCGACACGGCGGGGGGCGGGGCTTTTGCCGGAGGGAGCTGTGGAGGGACACACCCACCGGCACACAGGTGGCGGCACCGGGGCGGGGCGCCGGTGGGGGCGGCCAGGTGCAGGTCGAGGGGCTCGCTGGCCGAAGGGACGGCAACCGGGCCCGCGGCGGAGCCTGGGTCCGGGCCAGGCACCCCGGGGGCGTCTGGGGTGCGGCTGCCTTCCAGGGCCGCCTTCTGGCCGCCTGGCGGGCCGGGCCGGCGGGGAGCGCCCCCTCCGGCGCGCGCGCCGTGGTGGGAGGGGCCTGAGGAGGCGGGGCCTGCAGCGGGGCCCCGGCGCGGGCGGAGCCGGCGGCCACCGCCCGCGGGCGAGTTAAAGGAGAAGGCGGAGCGGGAGGCAAAAAGCCTACAGCACCCGGTATTCCCAGGCGATCTCCCATCCAAGTACTAACCAGACCCGACCCTGCTTAGCTTCCGAGATCAGACGAGATCGGGCGCGTTCAGGGTGGTATGGCCGTAGACGGGGGCGGGGACGGCGGGCTGCCTCTTGAGGCCCACTTTCGCTGGCGCTTGCGCCTCACCGCCAGCCTGGCGGTCAGCCCGCCCCGGCAGGACCCCGTCGCCCGCCCAGGCAGGGGGAACGGAGGTCTCGGGTACCGGGCGGTGGCGGAGGCGGAGGGTTTGGCCACCCCCTCCCAGCCGAGGGCGGGCGTGACCCAGCGAACCCTTCGGCGCTTGGCGCCCCGCCCAAGATCCGGCCCGTCGCTCACAGGGACGTGGCCCCGGAGGCTTCAGGGCCCGGGGCCCGCGGCCCCTTGGGCATCGCCCCTGCCCGCCCACGCGGCGCTAGGCGCCGCCCAGCCGCAGTCCGGGCCGGCCCTCCTGCCCGACAGCAGCTGGCCCGAAGCCAGTGGGAGCCACCATCGTGTCGCCACGGCCCCTCAGCCCCGGCGAGGCCACCCTTGCCCGCACACCACCCGCCGAGCTCAGGAGCCCGACCCTGGCGGCCGGCAGGCCCGGGGAAGCGGCCCCTGCCCTCGATCCCGCTCCCGCACCCGGCCGCGGCGGCGACACGGCGGGGGGCGGGGCTTTTGCCGGAGGGAGCTGTGGAGGGACACACCCACCGGCACACAGGTGGCGGCACCGGGGCGGGGCGCCGGTGGGGGCGGCCAGGTGCAGGTCGAGGGGCTCGCTGGCCGAAGGGACGGCAACCGGGCCCGCGGCGGAGCCTGGGTCCGGGCCAGGCACCCCGGGGGCGTCTGGGGTGCGGCTGCCTTCCAGGGCCGCCTTCTGGCCGCCTGGCGGGCCGGGCCGGCGGGGAGCGCCCCCTCCGGCGCGCGCGCCGTGGTGGGAGGGGCCTGAGGAGGCGGGTTCTGCAGCGGGGCCCCGGCGCGGGCGGAGCCGGCGGCCACCGCCCGCGGGCGAGTTAAAGGAGAAGGCGGAGCGGGAGGCAAAAAGCCTACAGCACCCGGTATTCCCAGGCGGTCTCCCATCCAAGAACTAACCAGGCCCGACCCTGTTTAGCTTCCGAGATCAGACGAGATCGGGCGCGTTCAGGGTGGTATGGCCGTAGACGGGGGCGGGGACGGCGGGCTGCCTCTTGAGGCCCACTTTCGCTGGCGCTTGCGCCTCACCGCCAGCCTGGCGGTCAGCCCGCCCCGGCAGGACCCCGTCGCCCGCCCAGGCAGGGGGAACGGAGGTCTCGGGTACCGGGCGGTGGCGGAGGCGGAGGGTTTGGCCACCCCCTCCCAGCCGAGGGCGGGCGTGAGCCAGCGAACCCTTCGGCGCTTGGCGCCCCGCCCAAGATCCGGCCCGTCGCTCACAGGGACGTGGCCCCGGAGGCTTCAGGGCCCGGGGCCCGCGGTCCCTTGGGCATCGCCCCTGCCCGCCCACGCGGCGCTAGGCGCCGCCCAGCCGCAGCCCGGGCCGGCCCTCCTGCCCGACAGCAGCTGGCCCGAAGCCACTGGGAGCCACCATCGTGTCGCCACGGCCCCTCAGCCCCGGCGAGGCCACCCTTGCCCGCACACCACCCGCCGAGCTCAGGAGCCCGCCCCTGGCGGCCGGCAGGCCCGGGGAAGCGGCCCCTGCCCTCGATCCCGCTCCCGCACCCGGCCGCGGCGGCGACACGGCGGGGGGCGGGGCTTTTGCCGGAGGGAGCTGTGGAGGGACACACCCACCGGCACACAGGTGGCGGCACCGGGGCGGGGCGCCGGTGGGGGCGGCCAGGTGCAGGTCGAGGGGCTCGCTGGCCGAAGGGACGGCAACCGGGCCCGCGGCGGAGCCTGGGTCCGGGCCAGGCACCCCGGGGGCGTCTGGGGTGCGGCTGCCTTCCAGGGCCGCCTTCTGGCCGCCTGGCGGGCCGGGCCGGCGGGGAGCGCCCCCTCCGGCGCGCGCGCCGTGGTGGGAGGGGCCTGAGGAGGCGGGGCCTGCAGCGGGGCCCCGGCGCGGGCGGAGCCGGCGGCCACCGCCCGCGGGCGAGTTAAAGGAGAAGGCGGAGCGGGAGGCACAAAGCCTACAGCACCCGGTATTCCCAGGCGGTGTCCCATCCAAGTACTAACCAGGCCCGACCCTGCTTAGCTTCCGAGATCAGACGAGATCGGGCGCGTTCAGGGTGGTATGGCCGTAGACGGGGGCGGGGACGGCGGGCTGCCTCTTGAGGCCCACTTTCGCTGGCGCTTGCGCCTCACCGCCAGCCTGGCGGTCAGCCCGCCCCGGCAGGACCCCGTCGCCCGCCCAGGCAGGGGGAACGGAGGTCTCGGGTACCGGGCGGTGGCGGAGGCGGAGGGTTTGGCCACCCCCTCCCAGCCGAGGGCGGGCGTGAGCCAGCGAACCCTTCGGCGCTTGGCGCCCCGCCCAAGATCCGGCCCGTCGCTCACAGGGACGTGGCCCCGGAGGCTTCCGGGCCCGGGGCCCGCGGTCCCTTGGGCATCGCCCCTGCCCGCCCACGCGGCGCTAGGCGCCGCCCAGCCGCAGCCCGGGCCGGCCCTCCTGCCCGACAGCAGCTGGCCCGAAGCCACTGGGAGCCACCATCGTGTCGCCACGGCCCCTCAGCCCCGGCGAGGCCACCCTTGCCCGCACACCACCCGCCGAGCTCAGGAGCCCGCCCCTGGCGGCCGGCAGGCCCGGGGAAGCGGCCCCTGCCCTCGATCCCGCTCCCGCACCCGGCCGCGGCGGCGACACGGCGGGGGGCGGGGCTTTTGCCGGAGGGAGCTGTGGAGGGACACACCCACCGGCACACAGGTGGCGGCACCGGGGCGGGGCGCCGGTGGGGGCGGCCAGGTGCAGGTCGAGGGGCTCGCTGGCCGAAGGGACGGCAACCGGGCCCGCGGCGGAGCCTGGGTCCGGGCCAGGCACCCCGGGGGCGTCTGGGGTGCGGCTGCCTTCCAGGGCCGCCTTCTGGCCGCCTGGCGGGCCGGGCCGGCGGGGAGCGCCCCCTCCGGCGCGCGCGCCGTGGTGGGAGGGGCCTGAGGAGGCGGGGCCTGCAGCGGGGCCCCGGCGCGGGCGGAGCCGGCGGCCACCGCCCGCGGGCGAGTTAAAGGAGAAGGCGGAGCGGGAGGCACAAAGCCTACAGCACCCGGTATTCCCAGGCGGTGTCCCATCCAAGTACTAACCAGGCCCGACCCTGCTTAGCTTCCGAGATCAGACGAGATCGGGCGCGTTCAGGGTGGTATGGCCGTAGACGGGGGCGGGGACGGCGGGCTGCCTCTTGAGGCCCACTTTCGCTGGCGCTTGCGCCTCACCGCCAGCCTGACGGTCAGCCCGCCCCGGCAGGACCCCGTCGCCCGCCCAGGCAGGGGGAACGGAGGTCTCGGGTACCGGGCGGTGGCGGAGGCGGAGGGTTTGGCCACCCCCTCCCAGCCGAGGGCGGGCGTGACCCAGCGAACCCTTCGGCGCTTGGCGCCCCGCCCAAGATCCGGCCCGTCGCTCACAGGGACGTGGCCCCGGAGGCTTCAGGGCCCGGGGCCCGCGGCCCCTTGGGCATCGCCCCTGCCCGCCCACGCGGCGCTAGGCGCCGCCCAGCCGCAGTCCGGGCCGGCCCTCCTGCCCGACAGCAGCTGGCCCGAAGCCAGTGGGAGCCACCATCGTGTCGCCACGGCCCCTCAGCCCCGGCGAGGCCACCCTTGCCCGCACACCACCCGCCGAGCTCAGGAGCCCGCCCCTGGCGGCCGGCAGGCCCGGGGAAGCGGCCCCTGCCCTCGATCCCGCTCCCGCACCCGGCCGCGGCGGCGACACGGCGGGGGGCGGGGCTTTTGCCGGAGGGAGCTGTGGAGGGACACACCCACCGGCACACAGGTGGCGGCACCGGGGCGGGGCGCCGGTGGGGGCGGCCAGGTGCAGGTCGAGGGGCTCGCTGGCCGAAGGGACGGCAACCGGGCCCGCGGCGGAGCCTGGGTCCGGGCCAGGCACCCCGGGGGCGTCTGGGGTGCGGCTGCCTTCCAGGGCCGCCTTCTGGCCGCCTGGCGGGCCGGGCCGGCGGGGAGCGCCCCCTCCGGCGCGCGCGCCGTGGTGGGAGGGGCCTGAGGAGGCGGGGCCTGCAGCGGGGCCCCGGCGCGGGCGGAGCCGGCGGCCACCGCCCGCGGGCGAGTTAAAGGAGAAGGCGGAGCGGGAGGCAAAAAGCCTACAGCACCCGGTATTCCCAGGCGGTCTCCCATCCAAGTACTAACCAGACCCGACCCTGCTTAGCTTCCGAGATCAGACGAGATCGGGCGCGTTCAGGGTGGTATGGCCGTAGACGGGGGCGGGGACGGCGGGCTGCCTCTTGAGGCCCACTTTCGCTGGCGCTTGCGCCTCACCGCCAGCCTGGCGGTCAGCCCGCCCCGGCAGGACCCCGTCGCCCGCCCAGGCAGGGGGAACGGAGGTCTCGGGTACCGGGCGGTGGCGGAGGCGGAGGGTTTGGCCACCCCCTCCCAGCCGAGGGCGGGCGTGACCCAGCGAACCCTTCGGCGCTTGGCGCCCCGCCCAAGATCCGGCCCGTCGCTCACAGGGACGTGGCCCCGGAGGCTTCAGGGCCCGGGGCCCGCGGCCCCTTGGGCATCGCCCCTGCCCGCCCACGCGGCGCTAGGCGCCGCCCAGCCGCAGTCCGGGCCGGCCCTCCTGCCCGACAGCAGCTGGCCCGAAGCCAGTGGGAGCCACCATCGTGTCGCCACGGCCCCTCAGCCCCGGCGAGGCCACCCTTGCCCGCACACCACCCGCCGAGCTCAGGAGCCCGACCCTGGCGGCCGGCAGGCCCGGGGAAGCGGCCCCTGCCCTCGATCCCGCTCCCGCACCCGGCCGCGGCGGCGACACGGCGGGGGGCGGGGCTTTTGCCGGAGGGAGCTGTGGAGGGACACACCCACCGGCACACAGGTGGCGGCACCGGGGCGGGGCGCCGGTGGGGGCGGCCAGGTGCAGGTCGAGGGGCTCGCTGGCCGAAGGGACGGCAACCGGGCCCGCGGCGGAGCCTGGGTCCGGGCCAGGCACCCCGGGGGCGTCTGGGGTGCGGCTGCCTTCCAGGGCCGCCTTCTGGCCGCCTGGCGGGCCGGGCCGGCGGGGAGCGCCCCCTCCGGCGCGCGCGCCGTGGTGGGAGGGGCCTGAGGAGGCGGGTTCTGCAGCGGGGCCCCGGCGCGGGCGGAGCCGGCGGCCACCGCCCGCGGGCGAGTTAAAGGAGAAGGCGGAGCGGGAGGCAAAAAGCCTACAGCACCCGGTATTCCCAGGCGGTCTCCCATCCAAGAACTAACCAGGCCCGACCCTGTTTAGCTTCCGAGATCAGACGAGATCGGGCGCGTTCAGGGTGGTATGGCCGTAGACGGGGGCGGGGACGGCGGGCTGCCTCTTGAGGCCCACTTTCGCTGGCGCTTGCGCCTCACCGCCAGCCTGGCGGTCAGCCCGCCCCGGCAGGACCCCGTCGCCCGCCCAGGCAGGGGGAACGGAGGTCTCGGGTACCGGGCGGTGGCGGAGGCGGAGGGTTTGGCCACCCCCTCCCAGCCGAGGGCGGGCGTGAGCCAGCGAACCCTTCGGCGCTTGGCGCCCCGCCCAAGATCCGGCCCGTCGCTCACAGGGACGTGGCCCCGGAGGCTTCAGGGCCCGGGGCCCGCGGTCCCTTGGGCATCGCCCCTGCCCGCCCACGCGGCGCTAGGCGCCGCCCAGCCGCAGCCCGGGCCGGCCCTCCTGCCCGACAGCAGCTGGCCCGAAGCCAGTGGGAGCCACCATCGTGTCGCCACGGCCCCTCAGCCCCGGCGAGGCCACCCTTGCCCGCACACCACCCGCCGAGCTCAGGAGCCCGCCCCTGGCGGCCGGCAGGCCCGGGGAAGCGGCCCCTGCCCTCGATCCCGCTCCCGCACCCGGCCGCGGCGGCGACACGGCGGGGGGCGGGGCTTTTGCCGGAGGGAGCTGTGGAGGGACACACCCACCGGCACACAGGTGGCGGCACCGGGGCGGGGCGCCGGTGGGGGCGGCCAGGTGCAGGTCGAGGGGCTCGCTGGCCGAAGGGACGGCAACCGGGCCCGCGGCGGAGCCTGGGTCCGGGCCAGGCACCCCGGGGGCGTCTGGGGTGCGGCTGCCTTCCAGGGCCGCCTTCTGGCCGCCTGGCGGGCCGGGCCGGCGGGGAGCGCCCCCTCCGGCGCGCGCGCCGTGGTGGGAGGGGCCTGAGGAGGCGGGGCCTGCAGCGGGGCCCCGGCGCGGGCGGAGCCGGCGGCCACCGCCCGCGGGCGAGTTAAAGGAGAAGGCGGAGCGGGAGGCAAAAAGCCTACAGCACCCGGTATTCCCAGGCGGTGTCCCATCCAAGTACTAACCAGGCCCGACCCTGCTTAGCTTCCGAGATCAAACGAGATCGGGCGCGTTCAGGGTGGTATGGCCGTAGACGGGGGCGGGGAAGGCGGGCTGCCTCTTGAGGCCCAGTTTCGCTGGCGCTTGCGCCTCACCGCCAGCCTGGCGGTCAGCCCGCCCCGGCAGGACCCCGTCAACCGCCCAGGCAGGGGGAACGGAGGTCTCGGGTATCGGGCGGTGGCGGAGGGTTTGACCCCCCCCCCCTCCCAGCCGAGGGCGGGCGCGACCCAGCAAAGCCTTCGGCGCTTGGCGCCCCGCCCGAGTTCCCGCACGTCGCTCACAGGGACGTGGCCCCGGAGGCTTCAGGGCCCGGGGCCCGCGGTCCCTTGGGCATCGCCCCTGCCCGCCCACGCGGCGCTAGGCACAGCCGAGCCGCAGCCCGGGCCGGCCATCCTGCCGACAGCAGCTGGCCCGAAGCCACTGGGGGCCGCCATCGTGTCGCCACGGCCCCTCAGCCCCGGCCAGGCCACCCTTGCCCGCACACCGCCCGCCGAGCTCAGGAGCCCGGCCCTGGTGGCCGGCAGGCCCGGGGACGCGGCCCCTGCCCTCGATCCCGCTCCCGCACCCGGCCGCGGCGACACGGCGGAGGCGGGGCTTTTGCCGGAGGGAGCTGTGGAGTGACACACCGGCACACAGGTGGCGGCACCGAGGCTGGGCGCCAGTGGGGGCGGCCAGGTGCAGGTCGAGGGGCTCGCTGGCCGAAAGGACGGCAACCGGGCCCGCGGCGGATTCTGGGTCCGGGCCAGCCACCCCGGGATCTTCTGGGGTGCGGCTGCCTTCCAGGGCCGCCTTCTGGCCGCCCGGCCGGCCGGGCCGGCGGGCAGCGCCCCTTCCGGCGCGCGCGCGCGCGCCATGGTGGGAGGGTCCTGACGAAGTGGGGCCTGCAGCGGGTCCCGGCGCGGGCGGAGCCGGCGGCCACCGCCCGCGGGCGAGTGAAGGAGAAGGCGGAGCGGGAGGCAAAACGCCTACAGCACCCGGTATTCCCAGGCGGTCTCCCATCCAAGTACTAACCAGACCCGACCCTGCTTAGCTTCCGAGATCAGACGAGATCGGGCGCGTTCAGGGTGGTATGGCCGTAGACGGGGGCGGGGACGGCGGGCTGCCTCTTGAGGCCCACTTTCGCTGGCGCTTGCGCCTCACCGCCAGCCTGGCGGTCAGCCCGCCCCGGCAGGACCCCGTCGCCCGCCCAGGCAGGGGGAACGGAGGTCTCGGGTACCGGGCGGTGGCGGAGGCGGAGGGTTTGGCCACCCCCTCCCAGCCGAGGGCGGGCGTGACCCAGCGAACCCTTCGGCGCTTGGCGCCCCGCCCAAGATCCGGCCCGTCGCTCACAGGGACGTGGCCCCGGAGGCTTCAGGGCCCGGGGCCCGCGGCCCCTTGGGCATCGCCCCTGCCCGCCCACGCGGCGCTAGGCGCCGCCCAGCCGCAGTCCGGGCCGGCCCTCCTGCCCGACAGCAGCTGGCCCGAAGCCAGTGGGAGCCACCATCGTGTCGCCACGGCCCCTCAGCCCCGGCGAGGCCACCCTTGCCCGCACACCACCCGCCGAGCTCAGGAGCCCGCCCCTGGCGGCCGGCAGGCCCGGGGAAGCGGCCCCTGCCCTCGATCCCGCTCCCGCACCCGGCCGCGGCGGCGACACGGCGGGGGGCGGGGCTTTTGCCGGAGGGAGCTGTGGAGGGACACACCCACCGGCACACAGGTGGCGGCACCGGGGCGGGGCGCCGGTGGGGGCGGCCAGGTGCAGGTCGAGGGGCTCGCTGGCCGAAGGGACGGCAACCGGGCCCGCGGCGGAGCCTGGGTCCGGGCCAGGCACCCCGGGGGCGTCTGGGGTGCGGCTGCCTTCCAGGGCCGCCTTCTGGCCGCCTGGCGGGCCGGGCCGGCGGGGAGCGCCCCCTCCGGCGCGCGCGCCGTGGTGGGAGGGGCCTGAGGAGGCGGGGCCTGCAGCGGGGCCCCGGCGCGGGCGGAGCCGGCGGCCACCGCCCGCGGGCGAGTTAAAGGAGAAGGCGGAGCGGGAGGCAAAAAGCCTACAGCACCCGGTATTCCCAGGCGGTCTCCCATCCAAGTACTAACCAGACCCGACCCTGCTTAGCTTCCGAGATCAGACGAGATCGGGCGCGTTCAGGGTGGTATGGCCGTAGACGGGGGCGGGGACGGCGGGCTGCCTCTTGAGGCCCACTTTCGCTGGCGCTTGCGCCTCACCGCCAGCCTGGCGGTCAGCCCGCCCCGGCAGGACCCCGTCGCCCGCCCAGGCAGGGGGAACGGAGGTCTCGGGTACCGGGCGGTGGCGGAGGCGGAGGGTTTGGCCACCCCCTCCCAGCCGAGGGCGGGCGTGACCCAGCGAACCCTTCGGCGCTTGGCGCCCCGCCCAAGATCCGGCCCGTCGCTCACAGGGACGTGGCCCCGGAGGCTTCAGGGCCCGGGGCCCGCGGCCCCTTGGGCATCGCCCCTGCCCGCCCACGCGGCGCTAGGCGCCGCCCAGCCGCAGTCCGGGCCGGCCCTCCTGCCCGACAGCAGCTGGCCCGAAGCCAGTGGGAGCCACCATCGTGTCGCCACGGCCCCTCAGCCCCGGCGAGGCCACCCTTGCCCGCACACCACCCGCCGAGCTCAGGAGCCCGACCCTGGCGGCCGGCAGGCCCGGGGAAGCGGCCCCTGCCCTCGATCCCGCTCCCGCACCCGGCCGCGGCGGCGACACGGCGGGGGGCGGGGCTTTTGCCGGAGGGAGCTGTGGAGGGACACACCCACCGGCACACAGGTGGCGGCACCGGGGCGGGGCGCCGGTGGGGGCGGCCAGGTGCAGGTCGAGGGGCTCGCTGGCCGAAGGGACGGCAACCGGGCCCGCGGCGGAGCCTGGGTCCGGGCCAGGCACCCCGGGGGCGTCTGGGGTGCGGCTGCCTTCCAGGGCCGCCTTCTGGCCGCCTGGCGGGCCGGGCCGGCGGGGAGCGCCCCCTCCGGCGCGCGCGCCGTGGTGGGAGGGGCCTGAGGAGGCGGGTTCTGCAGCGGGGCCCCGGCGCGGGCGGAGCCGGCGGCCACCGCCCGCGGGCGAGTTAAAGGAGAAGGCGGAGCGGGAGGCAAAAAGCCTACAGCACCCGGTATTCCCAGGCGGTCTCCCATCCAAGAACTAACCAGGCCCGACCCTGTTTAGCTTCCGAGATCAGACGAGATCGGGCGCGTTCAGGGTGGTATGGCCGTAGACGGGGGCGGGGACGGCGGGCTGCCTCTTGAGGCCCACTTTCGCTGGCGCTTGCGCCTCACCGCCAGCCTGGCGGTCAGCCCGCCCCGGCAGGACCCCGTCGCCCGCCCAGGCAGGGGGAACGGAGGTCTCGGGTACCGGGCGGTGGCGGAGGCGGAGGGTTTGGCCACCCCCTCCCAGCCGAGGGCGGGCGTGAGCCAGCGAACCCTTCGGCGCTTGGCGCCCCGCCCAAGATCCGGCCCGTCGCTCACAGGGACGTGGCCCCGGAGGCTTCAGGGCCCGGGGCCCGCGGTCCCTTGGGCATCGCCCCTGCCCGCCCACGCGGCGCTAGGCGCCGCCCAGCCGCAGCCCGGGCCGGCCCTCCTGCCCGACAGCAGCTGGCCCGAAGCCACTGGGAGCCACCATCGTGTCGCCACGGCCCCTCAGCCCCGGCGAGGCCACCCTTGCCCGCACACCACCCGCCGAGCTCAGGAGCCCGCCCCTGGCGGCCGGCAGGCCCGGGGAAGCGGCCCCTGCCCTCGATCCCGCTCCCGCACCCGGCCGCGGCGGCGACACGGCGGGGGGCGGGGCTTTTGCCGGAGGGAGCTGTGGAGGGACACACCCACCGGCACACAGGTGGCGGCACCGGGGCGGGGCGCCGGTGGGGGCGGCCAGGTGCAGGTCGAGGGGCTCGCTGGCCGAAGGGACGGCAACCGGGCCCGCGGCGGAGCCTGGGTCCGGGCCAGGCACCCCGGGGGCGTCTGGGGTGCGGCTGCCTTCCAGGGCCGCCTTCTGGCCGCCTGGCGGGCCGGGCCGGCGGGGAGCGCCCCCTCCGGCGCGCGCGCCGTGGTGGGAGGGGCCTGAGGAGGCGGGGCCTGCAGCGGGGCCCCGGCGCGGGCGGAGCCGGCGGCCACCGCCCGCGGGCGAGTTAAAGGAGAAGGCGGAGCGGGAGGCAAAAAGCCTACAGCACCCGGTATTCCCAGGCGGTGTCCCATCCAAGTACTAACCAGGCCCGACCCTGCTTAGCTTCCGAGATCAGACGAGATCGGGCGCGTTCAGGGTGGTATGGCCGTAGACGGGGGCGGGGACGGCGGGCTGCCTCTTGAGGCCCACTTTCGCTGGCGCTTGCGCCTCACCGCCAGCCTGGCGGTCAGCCCGCCCCGGCAGGACCCCGTCGCCCGCCCAGGCAGGGGGAACGGAGGTCTCGGGTACCGGGCGGTGGCGGAGGCGGAGGGTTTGGCCACCCCCTCCCAGCCGAGGGCGGGCGTGAGCCAGCGAACCCTTCGGCGCTTGGCGCCCCGCCCAAGATCCGGCCCGTCGCTCACAGGGACGTGGCCCCGGAGGCTTCAGGGCCCGGGGCCCGCGGTCCCTTGGGCATCGCCCCTGCCCGCCCACGCGGCGCTAGGCGCCGCCCAGCCGCAGCCCGGGCCGGCCCTCCTGCCCGACAGCAGCTGGCCCGAAGCCACTGGGAGCCACCATCGTGTCGCCACGGCCCCTCAGCCCCGGCGAGGCCACCCTTGCCCGCACACCACCCGCCGAGCTCAGGAGCCCGCCCCTGGCGGCCGGCAGGCCCGGGGAAGCGGCCCCTGCCCTCGATCCCGCTCCCGCACCCGGCCGCGGCGGCGACACGGCGGGGGGCGGGGCTTTTGCCGGAGGGAGCTGTGGAGGGACACACCCACCGGCACACAGGTGGCGGCACCGGGGCGGGGCGCCGGTGGGGGCGGCCAGGTGCAGGTCGAGGGGCTCGCTGGCCGAAGGGACGGCAACCGGGCCCGCGGCGGAGCCTGGGTCCGGGCCAGGCACCCCGGGGGCGTCTGGGGTGCGGCTGCCTTCCAGGGCCGCCTTCTGGCCGCCTGGCGGGCCGGGCCGGCGGGGAGCGCCCCCTCCGGCGCGCGCGCCGTGGTGGGAGGGGCCTGAGGAGGCGGGGCCTGCAGCGGGGCCCCGGCGCGGGCGGAGCCGGCGGCCACCGCCCGCGGGCGAGTTAAAGGAGAAGGCGGAGCGGGAGGCAAAAAGCCTACAGCACCCGGTATTCCCAGGCGGTGTCCCATCCAAGTACTAACCAGGCCCGACCCTGCTTAGCTTCCGAGATCAAACGAGATCGGGCGCGTTCAGGGTGGTATGGCCGTAGACGGGGGCGGGGAAGGCGGGCTGCCTCTTGAGGCCCAGTTTCGCTGGCGCTTGCGCCTCACCGCCAGCCTGGCGGTCAGCCCGCCCCGGCAGGACCCCGTCAACCGCCCAGGCAGGGGGAACGGAGGTCTCGGGTATCGGGCGGTGGCGGAGGGTTTGACCCCCCCCCCCTCCCAGCCGAGGGCGGGCGCGACCCAGCAAAGCCTTCGGCGCTTGGCGCCCCGCCCGAGTTCCCGCACGTCGCTCACAGGGACGTGGCCCCGGAGGCTTCAGGGCCCGGGGCCCGCGGTCCCTTGGGCATCGCCCCTGCCCGCCCACGCGGCGCTAGGCACAGCCGAGCCGCAGCCCGGGCCGGCCATCCTGCCGACAGCAGCTGGCCCGAAGCCACTGGGGGCCGCCATCGTGTCGCCACGGCCCCTCAGCCCCGGCCAGGCCACCCTTGCCCGCACACCGCCCGCCGAGCTCAGGAGCCCGGCCCTGGTGGCCGGCAGGCCCGGGGACGCGGCCCCTGCCCTCGATCCCGCTCCCGCACCCGGCCGCGGCGACACGGCGGAGGCGGGGCTTTTGCCGGAGGGAGCTGTGGAGTGACACACCGGCACACAGGTGGCGGCACCGAGGCTGGGCGCCAGTGGGGGCGGCCAGGTGCAGGTCGAGGGGCTCGCTGGCCGAAAGGACGGCAACCGGGCCCGCGGCGGATTCTGGGTCCGGGCCAGCCACCCCGGGATCTTCTGGGGTGCGGCTGCCTTCCAGGGCCGCCTTCTGGCCGCCCGGCCGGCCGGGCCGGCGGGCAGCGCCCCTTCCGGCGCGCGCGCGCGCGCCATGGTGGGAGGGTCCTGACGAAGTGGGGCCTGCAGCGGGTCCCGGCGCGGGCGGAGCCGGCGGCCACCGCCCGCGGGCGAGTGAAGGAGAAGGCGGAGCGGGAGGCAAAACGCCTACAGCACCCGGTATTCCCAGGCGGTCTCCCATCCAAGTACTAACCAGGCCCGACCCTGCTTAGCTTCCGAGATCAGACGAGATCGGGCGCTTTCAGGGTGGTATGGTTGTGTTGGAAAAAATAATAGTATTATTTTTTTGGAAGTTTTCAACTCATTAGTTACTGAAGCCTTTAATAATCTCCCATGGTGAGTTGTTTCAGAAAAGGTTATTTAGTGAGTGCTGGAAATTACTAGATTAAATCATGTAAAGTTGCTACTTGTATGGTCTAAAATTATCAAATATGAGGAATTTTATAAGATATAGCTAAAATGGCTTTTCCTGGAGAATTGGATCATACTAAGTGAGTTTCTTCTCTCTGTCAGGCATTTTAGTACCAAGGCGATCGAGTAAACAGCCATGCCGTAGTCTTTACTTTCTTGGATTATCAGGGTCTATGAGGATTGAACAACATTATCTTAGTATTTGTCAGGCACATGTGAAAGCATTTCAACTTTAAAATGTATTAAGAATAAAAAGGTAAAAGTGTGAAGGAAAGTTTTAACAAATGCTGGAGGTCAGAATGTGAGGCAGTGTAAATATCATCTCTAAATACATACTGAGATGGTTTCTAGAAAGCACATCTGCAGACAGCTAACACTTCATAGTCGTTTCATACGAGTTTGTATATTGACAAAATCGGGTTCGTTAGTGGTAAGAATGTCTGATGGCCTTCGGTGTTCTTCCCTCTCTACTGGCTCTTTTTCCTCCCAATCCTCTTCTGTTACGGTTCAGGTATATTACGATAGCTCTCATTTCTTATCTAGAATAACATTGTGCAATTTTGTTTCCTCTGATCATGCATATATTTAGGAAACCAATCTGAGAAACTAAAAAGCATCTGTGCATATTTATGTACTTATTCATTACATACACCTACTTCTGAAGAAGATGTGTACAGTATAGGTGAGATAAGAGAAAACAAATAATGTTTTGGATGAATTTTAAATTTTCATTTAAAAATAAACAAAAACTTTTGTACCATCAAGAAGAAATATTTTATTAATAATAAGATTATACTTTAGTGAAAGAAATATGATTAAATATGATTTGGTATTTTTTATGTTGGTTCGACACTTTGTGATACAATAAAGCTCTAAGTTCAGTTTATTTTTTATATTAAATTATTGTCATAGTTGAAAAGTATATTTCATGGAAGTACATAAATCCAGATAGAAATGAATCGTGAGCCATGCTTTCTAAATTTGGGTGCCATGATTCAATCCCATTCAACAATTACGTGGAGACTTGCAGGGGGGAAGGTGGTTGTTAGAATCCAGGTACTAAATTTCCTTTTTCCTGAATTGTTCTTTAAAGCTTACATTTTGTCATTTTTATAATTTCATCCAAGTGGTTCAAAGCTCTATACCTCATTTTAGAAAAAATTTTAAAATATATATTTTTGTTGTTTTTACAATGCACAGATTTAAGAGTTTTGCTGTCATTGTTGATGTATAATATTTTGATAATAAAAATCACATCAGAGTAGCATCACTTCCAGATATCTAATTCCAAGTTCCACGCTCTCTGTAGTATAAATTTCCCTCCAAAAGGAGTTACCTTCTCATTCATTGTTTAAAAAACACCTATGGGTTGCAGTATACACTTAAGATTACTCATTTAGTTATTCATTTTCAATTTCTTCATTAAAAAATACCTGGTTGGGCTTCCCTGGTGGTGCAGTGGTTGAGCGTCCGCCTGCCGATGCAGGGGAGACGGGTTCGTGCCCCGGTCTGGGAAGATCCCACATGCCGCGGAGCGGCTGGGCCCGTGAGCCATGGCCCCTGAGCCTGCGCGTCCACAGCCTGTGCTCCGCAATGGGAGAGGCCACAACAGTGAGAGGCCCGCGTACCGCAAAAAATAAAAACCTGGTTGGCAGCATTGGATAACAGCTAATTCTTACCACTACTCCTCCAAAGCATAACTTGAACAAATAATTTTTATAGCTCCATTTCACATTTGACAACTCTTAAGAACTTTGCAATGTAATAAACAGTAAACGTGTGTACTAAAGATTTTTGTATTTATTTCTCATGTTTTTAAAAAGTGTTGCAACATTTTAAAGGATCACTGACTAGGAATAATGTGGGGAGTGAATGGCTTGTGCTAGCATCCTTTGTCATTGGCAGTTAGGCAGAGCAACCCTGGTTACCTTTACATCAGTTTTTACCATAAACTATCATTTTGTTAACAGAATTGTGTGCTGTTCAGATCACAAAGAAGTTTTTCGTAGTGTATTTCATTAGTGAAACTGAATTTAGGAAGTACCAGAAGGTTGGATATACTATAAACATCTGTATTTTACCCAATTGTAGAGCACACCTCCCAGACTAATTTAATCACAAATTGGTTTCTTCCAATCTTGCATAATATTTTTATGCATCTTCCAAAAGCACTTGAAGACAAAGCTACAGGGACTTCCCTAGTGGTGCAGTGGTTAAGAATCCGCCTGCCAATGCAGGCGACACGGGTTCGATCCCTGGTCCAGGAAGATCCCTACGTGACATAGAGCAACTAAGCCTGTGCATCACAACTACTGAGCCTGCGCTCTAGAGCCCGCAAGCCACAACTACTGAGCCCATGTGCCACAACTACTGAAGCCCACATGCCTAGAGCCCGTGCATTGCAACAAGAGAATCCACCACAATGAGAAGCCTGCGCACTGCAACGAAGAGTAGCCACACTCGCCGCAACTAGAGAAAGCCTGCGCTCAAAAACAAAGACCACGGCAGCCATAAATAAATAAATAAATAAATAAGACAAGGGTATGATTTCATATATGACATATTGTTTTGTCTGCTGTTCCAGCCATTTTCACCAAACGAGGAGAAGCGCTATGTTCTTAATAGATACGGCTTTTCATCTTTTCCCACCAAGGAAAAAAAATTCAGAAGAGACTTCTAAAGAATTATCATTGAGTTTATGGAATTTTGCAAAGTACAGAACTAAATAATGTAAAACCTGTAGCACTGGCAAAAGAGTTATATATTCTTGTCTTCATATTTGAATTCTTAGAGTACACTGTCTTCCTAATTCTGATGGAACTGCAATTTTGTGAGTTAATACGCCACGGCACCAGCTCTCTGCCCACCAAAAGTGAGGATCATGGTTATCAGGGTGGACTTAAACCTACATTTCAAATCATTTTTATAGTGTTGAAACTTGTGTTTGCTAGTTTCGGATTTTATTACCTTATTGCCCTTTTAATCTGGTTATGACAGAGGAAGCTCTTGAATCATGAATGGGGCATATAGCAGCTCTGTTATTTCCTTTTTGTTCATCTGTACATGCAATATTAGTATTTTCAATCCGTGGTTTTGTAGGAATACTTCTAATGTATTTATTCACTTTGAAGGGCTAGCAAAGTTAACACTAGACAAAATAATCTATAATAAATGCACTTGACCAGAGATAAGTAAACTGCAGTTGCTCAAAACCCTAAAAAGTGGGAGTGCATGTGGTGCCGCCATAGACCCTCTGCCCTGGAGACCGCCCGCTCCTCCTGCACGACTGTCCACCGCCCAACAGAGAGAGAGCCCCAGGGTCTCCCACACCCTGACAGCCGTGGATGCGGGCACAGTCGGCTCCACTTTAATGCTTGTTCTGACACGCACGCTTGTTTCAACGAGATTATATATTAAGGAATGATTTGAGAATGATGCAGATGTTGTGTCTTCAGATGCATGATTTCTCCTGCAAGAAACACTAGGTGAGTGCGATAAACTGCACCCAGCCGATCCAAGCCTAGGAACATGCACACATGCGCATGCACCTGCACACATTCACACACCCCTCCATCATCTCCCAGGTACCACCCACCACCAGATGTCTCTCGAACCACACCCACCGTTCCATTAAAACTGGGCCCCTTCCACATCTCCATCCTTCCTCCAAAAGCCACCACATCTCACAAGAGGATCCCTCAGCACCCACGTCCTCAAGCAAACCTCTGGCTTTTCTCAAGTTTAAGTGCCATGTTTACTGCAGTACTGATGTCAGTCCTCATCATTTAACAAAGTGTAAAACTGTAAGACTCTTTTTATTAGGTTCTTATCCTTTTTTTATGTCACTGACAAAGATCTTGTTCAAGCATTGTGCCCCTAGATCCATTTTCCCCATAACTGACTAATTGATTACCCAATTTGACATAGTTTGGTGACTTTTAGGGAGATATGCATCCTGTTGTAACAGAACTGATTGTGTAACTTAACTTCTTTCTTTTTTGTCTCTTCCATCAATTGGCAACCCAAAACATCCCTAACATATTCAGGCATCTAAATGGGATGAAAGGAGCTAGAAGAGCTTATGAGAGAAAGTGGCACCCAAGTGAAAAGCAGAAGGATGGGTAGGAAGAGGGTGCCAGACCAAGGAAACAGAAACTCTATTGATGTTCTCTGGGGCACTTTGTATGCATAATTTCAATTAATCCTCACAACAGTCCTATGAGGCAGACATTTGAATCCGTATTTTAGACACAGGGAAATGAGCCGTGAGTTATCAAAGATTGACTGAAGGTCACGCATCTTTTGCAGCTGTCAGACACCAATGCCCTCACTATTTCCATCATGGTTGGCTGGCACAGTTCCCCTTGGAGTGTCCCATCCTAATTCTGATCCAGCAGATGTCCTAATAGGAATGTGGGGCCCTAGCTCCTCAGAGAAAAGTATATTGCAAGACAAGTGAGCTGTCAGCTCCTGCAGGGAGAGAAAGAGCCACAAGCAATGTTGAACAAGGTGAGGAGATAAAGATGTTTGAGCCATCTGGTCTACCCACCCTGATCTCCTCCTTACTGTGACCAGTGGTGGCTCTGAGGAGCATATTTCCCACAAAGTTCACAAAAGGGGCAGGTCCTGGTGGAGGTACTTAGAATTTCACAGGCAACAGCTCCTGGTACCGGCTCTTCCCGCTGTTGCTGCCTGGTGGCCACAATCAGGGGTAGCCTCCACCAGAAGCAGCTCCCAGAGGATGCTCCAAGAGAGGCAACAACACCTGGAAGCAGCTGCTTCCAAGGCTTGGCCCTGACAAGGACTCTCACCCCGCCCAGCACTTCCCTCTGCTGAAGCAGATGTCTGTCTTTGGCTGCTGCCCAGTTTGGCATCATCTTCCCACGTGGTGGCAGGCACTGGCTGTGTGCATTTGAGGAAGTCACTTTGACTTAGTTTCGGTTCCTCTTACAGAAAATAGAATCAATGCCTATCAACATCGTTCTGAGGATTAATTGAGATAAGATATGAAAAGAGTGTGGCCATAAAGGCACTTAATCCATATCAGCTCCTTTCATGTTTGTCTGTTCATGGTGTGTGTGTGTGTGTGTATGGTGTGTGGTTTGTGGGTATGAGTGTGTGTGTGTGTATGCTATGTGTATGGTGTGTGTATGTGTATGGTGTGTGTGTACAGTGTGTGTGGTGTATATGTGTATGGTGTGTGTATGTGGTATGTGTGTGGTGTGTGTGCAAGCATGTGTGCCTGTGCTTTCTCCCCTCTATAGCACAGACATAAGAAGACTCCAGCTGAATTACTCTGCTATGATGCAGCTCATACAGGAAGAGCCCTTTTTTGGAACTGAGAATCATAGGCTATTAGAGAAGGGATATTAAAAAGAAGAAAACAGAGACCCAGAGAAGTTAAGTCACTTGCCCAAACCAACCCATTATTTTAGGCAATGGGGTATGATGAAATGGATTCTCCCTCCACTATCTCCCAGCCAGGTGGCATCAGGAGAGAGCCTATGGAAGCTTTGGTGTCCTTAAAGCCCACAGAGGGACTGGCCAGATGGCCTGATGGGCAGCCCTATGGACCCAAGTTGCCTGGCAGTGGGCTGTCCTGAGCAAGTGCATTGGTGGAAGCAGCTGCCCTGAGCTCAACGTCCCACAGGATGGGGGTGCGGAAGGAAGGGTGACAGGTTGTGGAACAGCCCAAGCCCCATCTCACCAAAGTTCCAATTGTCCCAGATCCTAAGCTCATGAGACACCATCACGTTCCACCATGACCACTGGACAAACCATGTGCAGTGAAGGCCATTCCACGGGGAAGGAGCCCAAGGCTGGTCAGCTTTGCTTCTTCCTTGTTCCTGCCTCTTGCACAGCTGTTGCAGGCACCAGGCTCTTAACTTTCCATATGCTTTCTTCTCTCTGCTTGTTCCTTGGGGGATAGCACATGTGGATGCACTGATCTGATGACAAGTGCGTGCTGGTGCATCCCGGAGCATCTACACCCCTGGGCACACACCCCAGCAGCCAATGGGCACTTGTACACCCTGCTCAGAAACCACCTGAAATTGGTCTCCTTGGCCAATGGCCCAGCCTGGTCTTCCCCAGCCCCTCTCCAGGAAACTGGGCAGACAGGATCAGTAACCTCATTAGTCTAATGCATTCTTTAGTTAAAATTTTTAATAAAAGTGCAGCTTCCTGTGCACGTAATTTGGCACACCTCATGAGGACATAATTCATGTCTTTGCATTTGAAAAATAAGACAAAATGATGATTTATGGTACTTTTTTCTGCATATCCGAAGGAGCCCCCCTAGGGTTAAGTATTTCACAAATATCATTCAGGAGCTGGCAGCTCTTTAGAATGAAAATCACATTGTAAATCATCCTGATGAGAAGACCCCTCCTTAGGAGGCACCAGGCTTTCTACAGCGCACTTAGCTTCCCCTCATTTCCTGACCAAGGCATCTCTGTCACTAACAAGCTTCATTCAGTGTGCTGGGCACCAAGAAGCATTGGACAGAGAACTAGAGAGCCCGGCTGTGACCTTGAGTAAGACCCTGGGTCCCAGCATCCAACCCTGTGAAGGAAAAGTCCTCATGTTGACACTTCAGAAGATATTGCTGGATAAAATCAGAACGGGAGATCCAGACACGAAATATCTGTTGAATGAATGGTGAAGTAATAATAACCAACAAGAAGGTCATTTCCAAATTGTACGATGTTTAACAAACAGAAGAAATCAGTATATCTGCTGTTAAAACTGATTTTCTGTCTTTATATTTGGATGAAACGGTAGACCACGCTATCATTGTTTCTCAGATATGCAGAAACAAACGAAGACAAGCTGCAGAGAGAAAAGAGAGTGAGAAAGTGAAAGTGCTGCTGAGCTCAACTAAAAGGTAGAAGGACAGGAAGGCTCACTGACGTGGTGATGCCTGAATGTGCCGGACGTGCCTTCAGCTCTTGGCTTGGGGTTTCATGCAACAGCATCTCTTTCAATCCTGGCTACAGCTCAGGCCAGTAAGATTGTCTTATTTTAATTTTACACAGGGGGAAGGTGAAATCAACTCATGCATGGAAGTCGCACAGGCAGAGAAGCGAACGGAGCCCCCATCACAAGGCTCTTCTCACCACTTCACAAAGTCCCCCCATGCTGGGCTCTCCTCCACTCGGCATCCTCTGTCCAGGGACACTCCTGACACACTGACAAATGCGGAGGGCCGTAGGAGGAGGGTCTTTCCTCCCAGGCGGCGGCACAGTAGGCCCAGGGGGAGTTCAACAGAGGGGACAGGAATCTCCTCCCCACGAAAGCTCACAGAAGGAACTCTAAAATCTCAGCAGGGACTCGCTGAAATGGTGGCCTAAACCTCAGAAGGACAGTACACCTTTTGAGAAGAAAATTAAGCCAATGACGTTAAGAATGTTTCCTCTGAAGAAACCTTCAACAGAAAAGCTTGGGAAGCCACACTTTGAGACAACGAGGTAAAAAATGATGAAGGTAATTAGAAGACTTGAGCCATAATCCTTGAACTTGACAAATGCGGACAGACTCCTGGTGCTTACGAAGGTTCAAGCTGGCTGAGCCCTGAGCATCAAGAAGTGTAATCCGGGGCAGGTGAGGGGAGCACAGTGCAGATGAAAAGGGTGGCTGGGTCTGGCCAGGGAGGCCCAAGGCTTCGGGTGCAGAGCGAGGGTGTCTGCTCTTCCTTGGGCTCTGCACAGGGGCCCTCAGCCAGCACTGCCTGGACAGTCCCACCCCAGAAGGGTCTTTCTTCCACAGCGGGACCAGCCCTGGGAACACAAGGGGCCACACATGGAGGGGTCCTGTCACCGGGATGTCCCCTCACTTCCTCCGTCCCCACCCCACACACACCCCTCACCTCCTTCATGACCAAAAACCTGAAGACCTAATAGGAAGAGCTGCCTTTTCAGGAGATGCTGAGGGTGAAGCAAAGCAGAAAACAGAAGGGAAAGAGGGGGCAGCCCCGCCCACTGCCACCTCTCTCTGCCCCGATCCCACCAAATGACCCCTAGGTCTCTGCGGTCTCCCCTCCCGCCTCTGGGCTCTTCCGTGACCTCTCTCAGCAGCTCCTCCACCGTGTTGTCCTGACTCTCTCTCCACTCTACCTCCCTACTCACCACAATCCTAAGGAAGCTGCAAAGCCCCATTCAAACATTGCCAATGCCTCAAAGTTACAGCCTTTCCCCTGAGAACCGGAGGATGCGGGCTTTGATTCCAACACGGCCTGGGAGCTCTCGTCTGCTCCCTGAGCTCCATGAGTCCAGCTCTTCCTCTGTAAGATGAGGGGACAGATGCAACGTGCCCCTCGGGTGTTGAGGAGTGAGTGAGACCCGTGCTTGGCACGTGGCAAGCCCCCAGAGGTGCTGGTCCCCACTCTTCCCTGTGAGAAAGCCCAGCGGCCCCTTTTCCCATCTCCTGGTGCAGACTGCCTGCAGCCCTCTCTCCCCATCCTGCCTCCACTGCGCTGCAACCCCTGTGTCTCCTGCTGCCTCCTGGGGTGAGGGCAGCTTAGCTAATCACCTGTCAGTCTCTTCCTCCAGTTCAAGTATCATTTGGGGCTTTTTTTGGGGGGACGGGCATTTATACTACTTCAAGAATCTGACCACCCTCACCTTTGGCCTTGAACCACTCTCCCTTGACTTTCCAGTCAAGACATCACAGCTCATCCTGCTTCCAGCCCTCTCCTCCCCCATCATCACTCTTGTTCTTTCAGCTCCACTCCAGACTCCCCACCAGACCCCACGTAAGCTTCTGGCTAGTACCTTGGGTCCTCCTGACAATGATTTTGGTCCTGTTATCCAGCAACACTGACCCTGCCACCTCCAATCAAGAAACCTCTCAGATCTACCAGCCCTCTACCAGCACTCACAGTGGGCTCCTTTGAGGACCCCTTAGCCTGAGGGGACACCAAGATGCCCACTGAGTGTGCAGTCTTGCAGTCATTTAGTATTTGTAGAGTACAACTGTGGCAGAAAAATAGGGCTCTTAATAGTTAGATAGGGATGTTCTGCTGAGGTGTGATGCCTAGCCCATGGTCTCTTATCACTAATAAAAATCTTGGCAAATGACCCATATTGAAAATAACACCATGTTATGATGATTGGAGAATGTCTATCTCCATTGAACACACTTTACCCCAGGAAGGACTCTGGAGTGGTATTCTTCACGGGCAGGATGGGAGTCCAGCAGGAGACACGGCAATGTCAGGAGCAGAGTGTCCTAAAGCCGTGCGAGGAGCTGGTAGACCCCACCATTGCCTTTCTTTCTCCACTCGCTTTGTTCTTTAGAGGGACCTCACTGAAAGCAGCATCCTGAAGGGAAGTCAGCTCACATCGCCTCACAGACAAACCCATCAAACCATCACGCCTGTTAACTGGAGCCTGGAATTCCGTGTTGAATTTCTCATGACATTAGCAAAGCACTCAGGCATCTCTCCATGGAATTACAACCCTATTATGTACAATTGAGTATACATTACTTCAATTTTCATGTCATTAGCTCAGATAAAGCTATTTCTAAAGCACTGAAGTATGTAAAAGTTACTTAGGGGCAGAAAAAGCTGAACCAGGGAAGCAAGATGCAAAACACAAGTTGATAGAAGCCATATTTTTAGCTACACATTCGCACGTGGACTGGGGCAATTAAGCAAACATAAAGTGAGACAAATTATTTTATTTATTTCCATTTTAACGATTGTCTAGTCAATTCTGGATCTGTATGTACCTGTGTAAGTTATGCATTACGATGGCCCCATCACAGAGAAATGCTGTAAATGTGACTCTGCCTCCTCTGATGCATGTCTATGTAGATTTCCTTACAAGAAAGATACAAGCCTTGGGGCCAGATTGGGAAAAAAGTGGCATTTTTCCCAATACCCGTAACAAATTTTTACTAAAAGACAACAGCTGCCAGTTACTGAAATATTTTAGTATACAGTCTAGGAAAATAGACTATGGAGCTAGGTGAGCAGCTGGACTATCATCATGAATGTTCAAATCCTGGCTCCACCACAGGGGCATCTGGTCTTCTCTCTTGGCCTCACTTTCTCATCTGTAAAATGGGGCTATAGCAGTGCCTATTGCATGGGTTTTCTCAAGGCTTAAATGAGATAAAATGCATAGGAATTAGGTCAGTGTAGAGTGCATAGTAGACACCTGATGAATGCTTGTTATTTTTATTATTACTGAGTTGAAATGTAGGCAACTCATAACCATTTTGAGCCTCAATCATCTTATCCACAAAGTAGGAATAATAATAATACCTAAGTCACAGCATTACTCTGAGGACAGAAAATGGTAATGTTGGCCATTGCTGTTGATAGCACTGTGGGTTGAGAGGTCAAGGCGAGCTTCTGGAGGATGGAAGATTCCAACCTCATCTTGAAGAATGAGAAAGGTAATGGGGTTCATCCTCCAGGAGAGCAAACTGTCATGAAGGACGCTTGGATGCATCCGCTGTGATACCATCGCCTGAGGGCAGAAGGGAGTGCAGGGCCCAGCTGGTCAATGGGGTGAGATGACCAGTGATGTCATCAGAGCAGCTTGACAGGAGCAACGAGATGCGGCCGGATTACAGAGGACTTGACTCCACCGACCCGGGGGAGGCAGCCTCGGTGGACCCGTGTGTGGGAGGAGAGAAGAAGGGCTACATGCTCAGGTTTAAGCTGATCAGAAGAAGGCAGCTGAAGGAAGCAAAGGGAGTCAGTCAGCTGTACTTGAGGTTCTGTAAAGAAAATGCACAAGGAGATGAGGACAGCTATCCCAATGATGTCACAGTTCCTCTTCTGCTGTCACTCCAGTGCTTCTCCTCTGGTGACATGAGTGACACTTTCATCAAGGACTACCCTTGCCCATGAAGCCATTGACCTATGGGTTATCCATAGAGCTGTGTCCTCCTGGCTAGATCAAAAGCTCCAGCTGAAGAACTAAGTCACGTAGCTGCTGAGGGAACCCTCCAACCAAGGTCAAGAGCAAGCCCAGGGTGGTGGGGAGGGACCGGCCGGCAGCCCCTGGTGGGGCCAGAATGTGTGGTCCAGGTATGCTGCGTGAGGTCAGGGTAGCTGGGAGACGTGTGCATGGGAGGAGGGGTTGCTATGGGGTGGAATGAAGTCTTGTGCTTTTGCTTTTCAATGATCTGAAAGGCCAAAATAAAAGGCAGAGAATACAGTTACCATAGGTTTCCAACATGACTCAGATCTTCTGGATGACCAGCCACCAAACTAAAAACACGACTGGCGACATCTCTGTAAGCCCGGGACACATTTCCCTTTCAGGCTTGACAATCGCTCCCCACACAGGGCAAGTCTTCAGGTTTGAGGGGCATGCACTCATCACCACCCTGCTCAGAATGCTTCGGGCTAGCTATAAATAAGAAACTGCATCCTCAAAAAATACCTGATCAAAGAGAACTCATCTGTTCCTCTCACCGTCTGACTGGCAGACAGACAACCTTGAAAGGATAGAGGGGGAAAAAAGAAGGAAAGAAAGACAGGAAGAGAGATCATGTTATACTGACAAAAGTTTCCATCAAAATTACCTGGTAATTTACCCTGGCAGTTAAAGAAGAGTGTCTGTTTACGACTGTCCTATCAGAATCCCCCCCGAGGTTTGTCAGCATGATTTCAGGAGATGAAAACAAGGATACCCGCTCGAGGTTCCCATCAGCTGTCAGTCGTGTGCCATGCATCGCCCACTTTACACGGCGTAATTAAATCAGCAAGCCCTTCAGACTGTCTCTGTTTCTAAATTACATGAAATGAGGATCTTTCCAATTGTTGCTGTCACTGTCTGCCTTGAGGAACGGTGAAGAGAAAGAAGTCAAGTCCACCTGGGAACTGCATTCAACCAGGGATCCCACAGGTGTGAGCGGTACACAGCTATGAGCAAAATTTATAAACAGGGTCCCCTCTGGTGTCAAGTCCTGCAGAGATTTCTGGGGGTTGGCTCTCAGGAGCTCATATTTTTAATGAATGGGCTCCTACTTCACTTTCAACATGGCAAATGTGTTATCCTCTGTAACAGACTGAGGCTGTGCATGAATTAGTAAGGATGCAGGTCAGAAACTCTCGGTAATTGCTTCAGTTTTTCAATAGAGATGCAACTTGTGAACAGACCAAGAAGATTTGAGGCAAAGATCAAAGAAAATTGGGAGATTACATACCTTCATAGTTAAAAAGATGGCCCCATCCCTTAGTTCAAATGCTAACTCCATCAGTGATGAGCTGTCTCCTTAAGCAAGTTACTTAACTCAGCTACGGGGCACCATTCCATTACCTGTAAAACAGACATCACATTAGTGGTTTATAAATCTTCCCTTGTGAGATTATTGAAGGACGACAGCATACATAATGAGTGTACAGGGTGAAGACTCAATAAACATTATCTATTATTAAGACTCAATTGCTTGTGAGCCAAGCAGGAGAGTTTCATAGATGGTGAAAGGGCTTTGATTTGCGATGAATAAAGCCCAGCATCTAAATGTTGTCTCTCCTGCCTCCTGATCTGTGGCTCTGGACAAATCAAGGTTTCCGAGTCTTAGTTTTCTCGTTGCTAAAGCGCTGAGAATGACACCAGCCTCGAAGGAGCAGTCGTGGCAGGTGGACAGACCGGCCAGAGTCTCCATGAGCGCCCAATACTAGTGCCACTCGGCTTTCCTCCTCCATCCAAGAGGGAAGTGGGAAGAGCAAAAGCAGACCCACAGGTATCAATGGATGGGGAAAATCGGAGCACACGGGGGTCAGATGCCTGTCATCATCTAACATCCAGTGGAGGCACAGCACCCCCAAGGGCACGTTCCCCAACCCCACAACCATCCACCTTTCCCCAAGAGCCCTACCAGGTGACCCTCATGAGATCACACAGGAGGTACACACCACTTTGTTCATGTTCTCCTTTGGCTGATCTCCTGAATATTTTTGATGCTACAAAGTATGAGCTAGTAGACCAACCATGCTCACTGAACACCATGAAACCTCACAGTGGAGAAGGAACATCTCTGTATTCTGTGTCTGATGAAAAGAGAACACATGACTCACCCGAAAGGCCCTTCTGCCAGCCACATGCATCTTGGGTGTATTTCTGTCAGGCATAAACAGAGAGCTGTCCTTGAGCCGTTGCAGGCAATCACCACCCATGTCTGGTTCATGTCTCTGTGCCCCGGAAGGAGCCTGGGCCTGGTCCACCACAGGTTCAAGATGGCTGTATGTCTGGCGCTCGTTCTCCCTCTGCCTCTTTGGTTCTACGTATATTTGGGTTGATTTAGTAAGTGCACTGGGAAGGCTCTAGGGACACAGGCAGTAGAGAAGTCAGCTCCCGTTTCTTGGTGCTTTTCCGGTACTGGAATCATGACCCTATACCAGGTCATGTGACTAAACTGATCCCTGTCTCTCAGCAAGTCTAATAGCAGCTGCTTATTAAGTGCCTCCTCTGCCTAATGCACTTTACATGAGTTATTCCGTTTAATCGTCACCATCTTGGGAGACAAGGGGGAATCATCCCCATTTTACAGATGAGCAAACTCTGGCTGGGAATGATGCATTTGCCCAAACTCTCACCATAAGGAAGTTCCTGGGACATTTGAGCAAGAAAACTACCTCACTTCCACTTTAGCATGCAGATCACAGCATCTCATACAATCCTCAGGATGGCCTCAGGAAGCAGTGACTATTATCCCTGTGCACAGACGGGGAGAAGGCACTGAGGTATCCCTTGCAGAGGGTAGAGCTGGAATTGACACCCAGGTCTTTTCACTTCAAAACCCAGAATTGTGGGCTTCCCTGGTGGCCCAGTGGCTGAGAGTCCGCCTGCCGATGCAGGGGACACAGGTTCGTGCCCCGGTCCGGGAAGATCCCACATGCTGCGGAGCGGCTGGGCCCGTGAACCATGGCCGCTGAGCCTGCGCGTCTGGAGCCTGTGCTCCGCAACGGGAGAGGCCACAGCAGTGAGAGGCCCGCGTACCGCAAAAAAAAAAAAAAACAAAACCCAGAATTGTGCCACATCAGTGAGCTCCCCACTGGGTTCCATGTGCTCCTTAAATGGGGTTTTGTGGACAGGAAATGCCCTTTTAAAGGCACTAGACACCAAGAAAGAGCCACAAACACCCTACCTAGGATAGGGCCTTTTTGAACTGTCAGCACCACCAAAAAGAGTGGGGAGCTTGGGGACGTGAGCTCTGACGTGTGGTCAACACTCCAGGAAGTGCTTTACCTGTGATCTCCCTTAATTCTTCAATTAGATTTTTAGATTTTAATTTCTCTTCTATGAATTTTGTTTATACCTATGAAATCAATTCAGCAAACTTTATACACAGGAATATGTGTCAGGCAAATTGCTGCTCTCCTGGTAAACCCAAAGTTGAAACACAGCCATTGCATTCTCCCAATCTTGCTGAGTTTTCATCCCCTTCCACACAACTCTACCACCACTGTGCACAAGTGCACATGTGCACACACACACACACACACACACGCTCATTCATCACAGTGCCCTTGTTTAACATGTAGGTTCATCTTGCAAACTTGACCTCATCTGTTTCTCTGAGGCTGTACTTCGTACACCAGCCATCTGCAAGCCCAGTTCCCTACTGTCAAACTTATTTTTTCTTTTCCAAAAATCCAATCCCCAGAGAATACTTGTCAAGTCCAGATCCAGAGTACCTGCATAATATGTATAAAATAGATAACTAATAAGAGCCTGCTGTATATAAAAAAAAGTAATTTAATTTAAAAAAAAAGAAAAAGAAGAGTACATGCAGAAGACGTGTCAACTGTTTCTGCCAGATTAAGAAACGGGGATGTCCTGTGGATGCCAGAGCAAAACACCACAGTCCCCAAACAAACGGATTCCATCAAGATGGGTGCGATCGGGCTTCGCTGGTTGCGCAGTGGTTGAGAGTCCGCCTGCCGATGCAGGGGACACGGCTTCGTGCCCCAGTCCGGGAAGATCCCACATGCCGCGGAGCGGCTGGGCCTGTGAGCCATGGCCGCTGAGCCTGCGCGTCCGGAGCCTGTGCTCCGCAACGGGAGGGGCCACAACAGTGAGCGGCCCGCGTACCGAAAAAAAAATATATATATATGCTGTAGATAACATAAGACCGAAAACAATTGCTAGCAGGAAATAGACATACCTAAAGAGGAATGTTTTTTATTCATAACTGTGTACACAATTCCATTATTGATATACATTTATTAATAAACATTATGATTTATAATATTGTTAGTTCCCACATAAAATGAGACTAAGGAATTATTCTATTCCTAATTATCTGAAGGGAAACTCAAAAAACTTGATTTTTACCCAATCTTCTTTGTGCCATGATTACAACTGCACGATAATCCGAAACCCTGAAAATTGAATGTTTTCTGTGAATACAAAGCAGTGAAAATAGTTGTTAGGTGTGGATGGTGAGATTACGGGAGATGTTGAAATCCTTATTTATGGGATGAATTATTAACTATATACATGTTAAAATTTTTGTTTTCTCCTTACTCAGAGTGGTTCTACTTTCCTTGATAAAAATTGTGGGAAAACAAAATGAAATATACCTCCTCACACCTTGCCTTTTGTCTTCTTCTCTTCCGTTGAACGTGTCTAGAAAACAATCACAGGATCTCAGAGTTCAAAGTGACATTTGAGGTCATCTTAGCCAAACACAACAACCCACGATATACTTAGGACACGACAGTCCAGTGATGGTTAATTCATTTCAAAATAGAGCTCTCCATTGTTGAATGAAGCTTATAGTGAGCTGAAATTTGTACCCTCCACTGCCCAAAAATAAGATTTAGTTCTTCCCTTTGCAGCCACAAAGAGCATGGGTATTCCCTGAATTTTTCTTAAAATAATAATCTATCAGCTCTTTACAAATAGCTATCAAAATACCTCCGCAGCACCATCTAAGAGCTCCCGATCCAGCATATGCCAGGTTTAATTCAAAGAACCAGCCACAACATTCCTCTTTCTTGTCAGGCTATCAGTTTCCACCATATTGATTTTATTATACTAATTATCAAAATGGGGGTATGGAGGCAGGTACTCCCCAGGCAAATATGCTTGTCTTATTTACAGCCTGAAATTTCAAGAGGAGAACCTCTAAGCACATTTGACAAACAGCATTGTGTGTTGGTATAAATCAAAAGGTCCAGTGCTTCTTTCAATCTGTGAGCAATTTTATTGGCATATTCTGAAATAGCTTGTCTTCTCTGCTTCCATTAGGCAAATCACAAAAGCTGGAAGCATTTAAGAGGTCAGATTCGACGTGAGCCATTCATAACGTCACAGGCTATGCCAGGACAGTCAGCCCACGAGGGCCGGTCAAGATACCACAAGCCTCTGACTAGGACAGTGGGTGGCCATGTGGAACAGTGGGTCAAGCAGTCAATAAAGGCATATCTACAGCCCAGATGCCTCAGGTTCTGTCCCAGTAAGGGTAGAGCTCCCCTTTGACGGCTGCCGGGGATGCACTGTGTGACAGACCGCCTCTCCTCTCACTCCGTGGCCAAGCGCATCACCTCGGGGTTTCCGAGCAGAGCTCCTGCTGCTCTGGGCCCACTTTCTCCCTCTTCTAAGTGCCTCTTGGAGGAATCCTACCTCACACTTGACTGCCACCTGACGTTGCAGGATGGCAGAGAATGCAGACGGGGCAGGGGGTCAAGATGTCCCATGACAGGTTAGGTCCCAGACTGAGCTGGGTCAGTCGGAGCCAGAGGCCTCCAGGGTGAGCTCAGACCTTCATGGAGGTGGATCAGGGAACATCAGATCAAAGAAAACAAACGAGTCCTCTCGTATAAGAGTAAGAGGGTTGAGGAAGAGGGTAAAGCACAAGCCCAAAGTCAGGGAAATCTGGAAATGAGACTCAAGATGAGATCCCAAGTTACAAAGGCAAGAGCATCAGCAGTCTTGCTATGAAGAGGGCTGATATATCAGAATCTGATTCTTATGGGATACAGACCATGTGGTCCTTGGAAGGGGTGACCTGGACCAGAAAAGGGATCAGGATGACTGGATGTGTCCCTGGCACATGGCAGTGTGACAAGATCTGGCTTCGTAACCTGTCTCAACTGGGTTAGAGCTATGTCGGCACGCTTTGCCGGCTGTGTGTGTTTGGGCAAAGTCACGTCGGGGAGATGCAATGTTATCATCTCCACGTGAAGATGATCCTGCCTGGGTTGTGGTTTTATGAACATCAGGTAACATACGCGAGCCCCTCCTACAGCATCTGGCGCATAGTGGGATGCTTGCATTTTGTCCACGTCATTGGCATAGTCGGAGGGCTTCCTGTGACCAACCTTAGCCTGTTTTCCGAACGTGCTTTAACCCATTTCCCTCCCGAGGGCAGAGTTTTCAGCTGCATCAGCCCAGATTTCAGGATTCCTCTGGAGACTCCTAATTACAAATGGCCTGTCCCTTTGTCCCACCAGTAAACTTGTTTGCCCCGGTTTCCTGATTGTTTGCTCAGAAAACAACTTGTTCATATTCAAGGAGCCCAGAGGACTTTGTACAGCAGAGGCCTTCAGAGCCTCCAGGATGCTGCTAGTATAGACAGTGCAACACCACTGGGGACTGCTGGCAGGCACTGATGCAGAGGGGAGAATTTGTGTAGTAATGGGAAAGAGAGAGAGGAGTCTTGGTTGAACTGAGAGCTGGGAGTGAAGACGATGTAGCTGAGGGATATGGCAGAGCATATCTGATCCCCAGTGTGGCCAGAGGTAGAGCCAGGGAAAGACAGAGGTCTTTGCTAGAAACTTTGTGAGTCTAGACACAGCAAAAACTAATTAGAGTCTCAGTTAACCAAGATTGGTGCTGGATTGGGACGGTGGTCATTCTTTTGCTTTGGGCCAGTTCCAGCACCTCCCTGGCACACACTGCCTGGCTACCGGCACATCTGCACAAACGTTGGACTTCTTTCCACGAGGACTTGATACTAAGACAGCAATAAGGCTCCTTCAGACAGCTCCATGGCAACAGGTATTGACAGTGTGAGGCGAGCAGGCGAGAGGGACATGGTTTTCTAGTAGCTGGAGCGGGTTGCTCAGCAATTGGGGCCACTCCAGGGAGTCGTGGCTGCAGTCACAGGCTGATGGAGCTGAAGATGCCAGGGACGAGAGTGACACGGAGGAGACGGAGGATTGGTGACGAAGAGCACAGGATGTCTCAGTGTCACAGAGGGAGGGTCCCTGTCCATCCAGCGGCAACGGGCTCTGGAAAATTTCAGGATTATTTATTTGTCCCACACAGACTAAATTCGAGCCAGTAAGGAGGCTTAAGATGATCCAGTTAATGACGTGCAAACAGCATTGTCCATTCAAGCCCACCCGGAACGTACATCTCTCCCTTGACAAAGGAGGGAAAGTGAGGCACAACATATAGTGATGACATCGTCCAAACTAAACCCCTGCTCTGCAGGTTCCAGAAGGTATCAGTGCCCTCCCTGCCCCTGTCCCCCGGGGGGGCTGAAGCATGTGCCCATTTAATCAATATCTTTCAGAAAGCTTAATAGATTTTCTTTCTCTGCTTTCAGAAGACATTATTTCTAGGCTGTGAAAAATCATAGGTAATTTGCATTTAAATGTACAGTATTCTTCAGCAACAACATCAAACATCCTGCTCATTCAGGCTAAGATGCCAATCAGTTTTCCCATTTCTGAATCCGCTGGGTCACTCAGCACCCACTGAAGATTTAGAGGGAAAAACCCCTCCCTCTCCAGCCCAGGGTAAAGCAGTGAGGGTGTCCTAGGGCAGGTCATGTGACCTGTTGTTGAGAGCCACTAACCCAAAGCAAGGAAATAATCAAAAATTTAAATAACTTTAAGTGTTCAAAAGAGAGTGAGTGAGAAATTGATAAAATGATAAACTGGCCTGGATTTTAAAATAAGATAAAGAAACATAAGCCCTGACACAAATTTTCTCTGAATGATTTTTTTTGTCCCGTCTCTCCTGACACAACGGAACACAGTAGCTGTTTTCCTTGTCCAGCCAAGTCCCTCCCCCATTCATTATAACAATCCCACCCTGTCTCCACCACTTTCAGGACTCTGCTTCAGCTCTGCTCTTCCCTACGCCTCCCATCTTGTTCCTTCCCTTGGTTCCTTTGCCCTGACCCTACGAACTTATTCAGATTTCTCCAATCCATGGGTTATTTTTTTTTAAAAAAAAGGAGCTCAGGGCTTCCCTGGTGGCGCAGTGGTTGAGAATCCGCCTGCCGATGCAGGGGACACGGGTTCGCGCCCCGGTCCGGGAAGATCCCACATGCCACAGAGCAACTGGGCCCGTGAACCATGGCCGCTGAGCCTGCACGAGCGGAGCCTGTGCTCCGCGACGGGAGGGGCCACAACAGTGAGAGGCCCGTGCACTGCGATGAAGAGTGGCCCCCACTCGCCACAACTGGAGGAAGCCCTCATGCAGAAACGAAGACCCAACACAGCAAAAATAAATAAATTAATTAATCAACTCCTACCCCCAACATCTAAAAAAACCAAAACAGGAGCTCAACCACCTTCCATTCTCCCTCCTTCCTTCTCATTCTAGAAAGATGGGCAGAGGAGGGAAGATCAGGGGCAGCCCAGAGAGCCGGCCGGGCCCGGAGGCCAGGCCGCGGGGGCAGGTGCGTCCCCAGAGCCAGCTTCACGTGCTCTGCAGACAGCTTGTCCTGGTGACTGAGGCCCAGCTGCTCCTCTCGGGGCTTCATCCACATTTGGAGAGACAGCCAGGTGTGGGGCACGTGACCGGTAGAAACAGATGTGAAGAGAAGGGCGAACGCAGTCAGGCCCCGTCAAGGAGAGAAGGGAGTCTGTGTCTACACACCTCCTTGCTGAGATAGCACCATGTCCCTCTCTACCCATCTGGTCATAGGTGAGATTCGGCAGGTGCTTTTTTTTTTTTTTTTTTTTTTTGCGGTATGCGAGCCTCTCACTGATGTGGCCTCTCCTGTTGCGGAGCACAGGCTCTGGACGCGCAGGCTCAGCAGCCATGGCTCACGGGCCCAGCCGCTCCGCGGCATGTGGGATCTTCCCGGACTGGGGCACGAACCTGTGTCCCCTGCATCGGCAGGTGGACTCTCAACCACTGCGCCACCAGGGAAGCTCCTGGCAGGTGTTTTCAAGCGCCTCGGCTCCACCAAGCCTGCAGCTGGGGCCAGGGGCTGTGGAACTGGGAAGCAGGGATTCACGTGGGGAGACAGACAAACATCCGGCCGGCAAGCCAAGCCCCGTGCTGGGCAGAGCAGGGGGGCAGCCTGAGCCAGGCCTCAGCTCAGTCCCAGACCACGTGGAGGCTTAGCCAGGAGAAGGAGGGTGAGCAGGGAAGAGAGGAAGCTCCGACCAAGAGGGTGGGAGAGGACTTTACAGAAGTTGCGGGGGACACGCATCAGCTCAGCCCAAGCATCCCCATCACACTCTTCCCGTTCGCTCAGCCCCATTGCTCCATGCTCAGCCGGGCTACTGTTTCCTCCCTGTTACGTGGAGTATTTCATTACAGCCTAATCTTCTCAAGGCCCTGGGTTAAGCCGACTCTAACACAAGGAGGAAAGGTTAACAAGCACAGACGTGAAAATTCCTCATAGACCTCGCCACACACGCTGTGAGTCAGGAGACAGCAACCAAAACGCACTGTGAGCCGCGCTGCTGAGGCGGCCAGAGCACAGCCAGAGGCAGCCCAGTGTCCGGGAACCTCGGAGCTGGAAATGGAAAAGCGCAAGGGCCTCCAAACACAAGGTGAAGAAGCCAAGCTTCTCTCTGATGACCACGAGCCACATTTGAAGAAAAAAGAAAGATCTTAAAGTGAAAAACTAGTATTGAATCTTTAGGAATCAATACATTTAAAACAAAACATGGGGGAAGTGGTCCAGTGGGTAAGACTCTGCACTCCCCAATGCAGGGGGTCCGGGTTCGATCCTTGGTCAGGGAACTAGACCCCGCGTGCCGCAACTAAGACCTGGCGCAGCCTAAATAAATAAATATTTTAAAAAATAAATAAAAGAAAACATGGGATGTCTGGTTATCCATTAGATCACTCGGGATTCACATGGAAAGGAAAAAATTTATTAAAGAACAGAACTTGAGAGCTGTCAGGATACAACCTAAAATTATGACAATAAGCAAGAATCTGATAAATTTCATCCAGATAGCTGAAAACCGAATAAGGTATTTCCCAAACCACCTATCATTTGCCCAAAAATAAAGAAACATCATTCCCATTTATCATTTGACTTAACATTGCATCGAGTAATATAATGGGAATTTCTTAGCCAATAAAATGTCCTATATTTCTCAGCAATGCTTTCACATACTGCAAACTAATTAATTCAAAATCTGTTTTGTCTGGTCCCTTGTGTTCTCAGTTAATGAGATTTCATGCAGTCCATCCTGGTAACAGCTTCACATCCCTTATTCATTTCCTCCGACGCTTAGAGCCAAAGGGCTTCCAACTAAAAAAATAAAATAGAAAATATTCCTCAATTTTGATAAAATGCTGGATCTACATAATCAAATTTCATCAGAAAGATTCTGAGAAGGGGCCAACCACAAACCATTTCAATTTCAAATATTAAAATAGTCAATATTTTAAAATTAAAATATTCAATATTTTAAAATTAAAATATTCAATATTTTAAAATTAAAATATTCTTTTAATTTCTCCATCATAAGTTTTGGAGTTATCAGACCAGGTCTCTGAATTTGAGTGTAGAAACCGTGGTCTCAGGATGAAGAGGGAGAGAATCGCAGAACTTACCCGGGTTGAATGGACTTCAGAACCATGAAGTCCAATAGGCTGGATTTCCAGAAGAGGAAAGTGGCCGGTCCAGACCAGAAGTGGTGCCCAAAACCAGGCAAGAAATGAATGATGGTTCTGGAGCTCACATTTTGGGGATGCCAGCGCACACTTCTGACTTCTGATTGATTTGGAAAGGTTTCCTGGAAAGGCTGGAATTTTGGTGGAAAAGGCAATGAGGAAAGATAAGAATTGGAAGGTAGACAACTGCTTTTTCAGACTTAACTAAATCTTTTAACTTTTTCTCCAAATTTGTATTCTTTGACCTTTTCAACAAGCCCAAGAAAGCGACATGCTGACACAATACCACATGTGCATGGTGGGTTCCGTCTGCCTAAAAGGAACAGAACACAATACAATCATGATCACAGGGCCACACAGACAAAGACAGCCATCAGAGCTGGTGTTAACCTGTGTACAATTACAGCTGCCATCTACGGAGCTCATTTTGGAAATATTAGACTACTCAAACTCTTTCCTAATAATTCTCAAAATAAATTTGGAAGGTAGATATTACTATTAGCTTTAGCAATCTAAAGTTAATCTAAATTCTCTTTTAACAGATGTGGAACATGACACTCAGACAGGTTAAGTCATTTGCTAATTTCCCACCAGCTCGAGAAAGACAGAAATGAGGTTCCTTGTGGATCTTCCTGAATTCGTTTTCTCTCTCTCTCTCTCTCTCTCTCTCTCTCCAATTCTGCTTCTCCTACAAAGTCCAGATCTTTCAAGCTTGTGGATTTCAGCCTGGCCCCAAGGCACTGAGAATTCACACTACCATCAAGACGTCTTATGCAATTTTACTACAGCTGGTGTGGAAACTTTAAGATCCCTGGAGTACTGAAAATCACAGCTCAACAGAATATAAATGAGAGACAGAGAGAAAGAGAGACAGAGACAGAGAAAGAAGGGGGAGACTTAGATACGCAGAGAGATGAATTCATTGATATTTTAACAAAAAGAAAGCTAAAGGTGCCTCTCCCTCTGAAAGTTTCATGTCACCTCGATTCCTGGATCTGTCTCGTATGCCTTCCCTTTAAGGCTCCTGGTATGCCCTTCCAGGAATCAGATGTCCCCCTGGCCCAGGACAGCTGCCCCTGGCTGCAGTTGGCACTGCTTGAAGCAGGTCAGCTGGGCAGGTGGGTGGGCACTCCACATGTCCTCAGCCCCTGCCAGCCCTGGGAGCTCCTCATGGGGACACAGATGCCCTGACCACCCTCTACTACATTAGCTCCTTTCACAGGGGACTGGATGGCTATTGGTGAGCATTTGTCTACCTCCTCCCATGGGGGCCGAGACTAACCCAGGTTACTTCCACCGGCTTCTCTTTTTTGCCACCCTCCCTACCTTCTGTTGTGCGCTGGCCGGTGGGAGTTCCTGGGAAGCCACACAGGCAGCGTCCTCTGTGCTAGTCATGCCAACCTTCATCAGAGCACATGCACTGGGGGCTCTTGGAGATGGGAGAGAAGTGGTAAGCTCTCAAATGTCCTCCCTGGAGCCATTCTGGGGCAGGCTCACTTTCAGTGGTTTACATGTTGTTCGCCACAGAAACCGTAAGATGGGCAAAGCAGAGAGCTATGGGCCTGAGTGGGAGCAGAGCACTCAGATCCCTCTGGCTCTCATTTCTTACTTACGATGACCCCAAGTAACCTCCACAGAGCACAGCTTGAAGTGGCAGGTCTAACCAAGCTTCTCCATTTTACTTATGAGAAAATAAGCCTCTGAAGAAGGAAGACTAGCCCAGGAGACACAGTGACTTTGGCTCAGCCTTGCCTCTCCATTGGCCTCTCGAGTCCCAATTCCTGTTCTTCCAGCCATCCTCCCTCATCCAAAAGAGATTTCGTAGAAGGTGGCGGTCCACCAGGTCACCTACTGCCCACTCAGGCACATCCTTCTTCATCCCACTTGCCTCTCACCAAGCTGTTTCTAGTGTGTGTAAATGTGCATTTATGTGGAGACCATGGTCCATTTGCTAAGGTACATTTAGGTAAGTGACAAATTCCAGAATGGCAGTGCATTAGTTACAACCAATTAGGAGAAAATTATCACTGCGAAGTGCTCGTATCCCCTGCACTGGGCCAAAAGCCAACATGTAGCATTTACTAAGTATTACCTCATTGGGCTCAGTAGGCGGTAAAGAGGTTTAAATCCAATTCAATAAAATATTTGATGTTAAGACTGAATCCTTAGGACTATAAATTCCAGTTAGCAGACCAGAAAGAGGTTACTCTGTATTTCCATACATCACTCACCTCCTCTCTCCACTTATCGACAGCAATAGGTGTTGGAAAATCTTGGTGTTTTGAAGATACATCAACTTGTGTTCAAGCCCCAGCTTTGCTACTTTTAAGATGTGTGATCTCAAGATCATCAGTTCTCTTATGTATAAAATAGAGACAATAATACATACTTTGCCAGGTTGTTGGATTTAAAATGGGTAAAGTTTATAGAATCTACCTAGCACATAACAACTGCTCGATAAATGGTAGCTATTACTACTATATTAGCAGCCTTTACATGTTAGTGGTACTGCTTAATACTCATTAAAGCAAATATGTATCATTACAGCTAATAAGTATTTAGTGCTATGTACATGCCAAGCATTTTGGTACATCTTAGGTAAATTTCAAAGAAGTGCAAAATGTAACTCTTGCCATCAAAATAACTCAAAAGACAGCTGAAGAGAAACATTAATATATATTCTAACACTAAAATAATTTCAAATGGATTATAAAATAGAAGCAAATAGTAAAATCAAAAATAGAAGAAAATTAGGACATTAAATTTTAATTTATCTTGGAAATGAGAAAAACTTTCAAAGCAAAACAAGAAAGGCAGAAGCACACAGATGTTTACAGCAGCTTTACTCATAATTGCAAAAACTTGGAAGCAGCCAAGATGTCCTGCAGTAAGTGAGTGGAGAAATAAACTGTGGTGCATTCACACAATGAAATATTCTTCAACACTAAAGAGATACAATCTATCAAGCCATGAAAATACATGAAGGAAACTTAAACACATATCACCAAGTGAAAGAAGCCAATACGAAAAGACTACCTACTGTATGTTTCCAACTCTATGACATTCCAGAAAAGGCAAAACTGTGGAGACAGAAAGAAAGATCAGGCGTTGTCACAAGTCGGGGTAGAAGGCGGGTGGGGAGAGGAAGAGGTAGAACACAGAGGAGTTTTATGGCAGCGAAACTATTCCGATTAATACTGTGACGGTGTATATGTGTCATCATACATTTGTCCAAAGCCATGGAATGTATAACTCCAAGAACGGAGCCTGTTGTAAACTGTGGGTCGATGTGATCGTGATGGTCGACAGAGGCCCCTCGGTTGTCACAAATGGACCACTCTGGCGGGGGATGCTGATGATGGTGGAGGCTGTGCCTGCGTGGAGGCAGGAGGATTATGTGAGCAGCCTCTGTGCCCACCTCTCAATATCGCTGTGAACCAAAAACTTCTCTGAAAATATAATGTGTTTAAGAAAAAACACAAAGACAGAAGCTATTAAGGAACAGATTTCAATACACTAAAATTTTAACACATTTTCAGAACAAAATAGCATAAGACAATACATATAACCTAGGACTAGCATCTAAATATATAAAGAAATCTTACAAATCAATATTCTAAAAAGACAAAGACCCAACAGAGTACTCAGCAGTGTATGTGAACAGACAGAAAAAACAAGACAAAAGACTTAGAAATATAAATTGACCCTCAGACTCACATATATTTTAAAAAGTACAAATTAAAACAATGTGATAAGATTCTTTACCTATGCAACTTGAAAAACAAAATGAGGGAATATTAAACATTGTTGGCTGACTAAACTGATGCAACTTTTTTGGATGCCAAATGAATCGATGTTGAGCAAATTAAAAGTGAATTAAATGAATGTATTCTTTGACTCAGTGGTTACTTTGTTATGCATTTATTCCACAGATATACTCACCGAGTTGCACAATTATAGGTAGGTATACACATATATTCACCCATACACATACACACGCATACACACACACACTCAAGTTCATTTGCAGCATCAATTAATATAGCTAATGACTGGAAGCAACTGTCCATCCATCAAGAATCCATTAAATAAATTATGATTTATGTATACAATAAAACACTATACAGATGTGAAAACGAACCAGGTAGATATCTGTGTTCTCATGTGAAAAAATTACAAGATGTATTTTTCACCTTGTGAAAAACATGGTGTAAAACAATAGGCATCGTAAGCTGCCATGTGTTTTAGCAAAACGAACATAAAACAGAATACAAACCCCTGTGTAGCTATTTTATGCATGGAAAAAGAAAAGGGCTTTGATGAGAGCTCTTAACTAGTGAAGCTGTTTTCAGAGAGATTATTCCTGTAACTGGGAAGAGGCTACAGTGGCTTCGTTTTTCCATGGAAAGAGGACAAGGGGACAGAGAGTGAGAGAGAAACACAGGGTCACTTCAGAGGAGGAAGGTCAGGGACCATGATCACAGACATCCAGGACCGCACGGGCAAAGCATCCCGGACTCCAAGGACGGAGGGGCCGTTGACCACATGGACCTGAGTCGACCTGACAGGAGGTGAGGCTGAGGTTCAGCTGTGTCAGAGCTGCGGGTGAAAGAGGTCGGCAGTACAAAGGAAATTCAAATCTGCAGCTACGGTTCAGGAATAAGATGTACTTTTGTCTGCAAAAAGATAAAAAGGAACCTTAGAACCCCAAGAACTGTCTCCAGAGGTCCCCAGAGGAGGGGTGGAGCTTCCCGTGGGCCCCTCGAGAGGTGAAATGAAGTAGGGGCTGGAAAAGAACCCCCGGCAGGTCCGGCCTCAGTGTGGGTTGCAGACTTACGTGCAGGGGGCCCTACTTCTTTGTGGGGCGCTGTGAGCGTGTTCCAGCTTCCGGGGGAGGAGAGAGGGCCAGCGGGCAGCAGGAGAGGAGGTGTGCTTGTGGTTCCTCCTTAACATAACTTAACCTTGAGGGGAGTGAGCGCTAACGACACAGTGACACAGCCTGGGGTCATCCCAGCAGAGGTGAGTGGAACCAACAGGGGAGCAGGGGAGCTCATGAGAAAGGAGAGGGGGTCCCAGGGCCAGGCACCTCACCTACATCCGCACCTACAGTCTCCTAGCTTAAAGATAGAAATCACTGGTGATATCAGTGTACACAGAGGCCCTGGTTCTCACCTCTGTGTAAGTCAGCATCCCGGCCAACTCACACAGTGGACGTTTCCGACGCCAACACTGCCTCAAGGGAAGGCCGGGTGATCAGATCAGAGCGTGCAGTTTGATGTAATGGATTAGAGCAAGAGTTCCCCTTTTGGGCTGAAATCTCAGCTCATAAAATTACCCTCGCCAGGTGGGAGGGCTAAGAGGGAACGTACAGATCTTGCACTGGGAGGCGGCAGAGTGAGAGCTTAAAGCCAGATGATGGCGCCAGCCTGCTCGGATTTGAATTCCGGCCCTACCAGGCACTAGCTTGCGGCCCTGAGCAAGCTGCTTCACCCTCCCGTGCCTTCCTTTCCCCACCAGTAAAATGCGGATAATAGTATGACCTACCTCAGGGGGCCGCCTGCAGAATTAAACAAGTTAATGTCTGTAGAGTGCTTATAACCACAACTGGCCGGAAATAAGAGCTATAGAAATGTTACTTAAATAAATGTAACCTTAACTCCCCCCTTTACAGATGAGAGAAGGGCAGGCTGAAGCGGGAGCGTGATTTCCCCAAGTTTGTTCAGATGCTCTGTGTTCTTCGGTTCCTGGACCCTGGTCTCCAGATGCTCTGTCCACCATCCACGTGGCCTGGGAGCCCACAGGGCCGCACAGAGGGCCTGCAGATTCTGGAAGGGTCCCCGTTGTCCCGCCCCACACTGTCACAGCCTGACCTGCCACCGTGTCCCCTTCTGGCGGGGTCTGACCAGGCCACACAGAGGAAGCCACTGAGGTCTCTGGAGTTCCAGCACTTCCCATCATATCAAATACCATTTCACTTTCCATTTCCTCAAGGGAGGGAGGGAAAGAAAGACGATATCGCTCGTACTCCCCTACTTCACAGTTTTGCTGTGACAATAAAAAGGGATAAGATATTTTACATGGTAAAGAGGGCTACATAAATGTCAAATAGGGAAAAAATGGGATCCACAGGGCTGCCTTCCAGTGAGAACTTATGAATCCTATTAATTAAAAAGACTCGCATGACTTTGCCCCATTTGACTTCACTCTAGATAATTCATATATGCGGACCCAGAGCAGCCGAGCTCTTCTGGGAAATATGATAAAAATGCGTGGTCTCTGCCAGGAAGGTTTCAGTCTGTGGAGAGAGACGGCCATTTCCTGCTGAGGGCTTTTCCTCAAATGCTCATAACTGGTGCTCATCCAGTCGGGCTTCACCGTCCACAGTGAATGCTCATCACATTTACGATACACAATTCACTCCTCTAAGGAGAGGCTGAACATAATCTGTGCCTGAATCACTTTTGAGTTCCCACTACTTCAGGGCCCCTTCTCTACCTGCTGAGGGCGGTTCCCTCCACGTGCCTGTCTGTCAGCACCAAAGCCTCGGATTTGCTGAACTTCCCGGTGCTTGCCCTCCACGGTGGAAGACACAACCCTCGGAGCTGTAGACTCATCTGCTGCCTGGTTGATGCAGCTCCCATGGCCTCCTTCTGATTCCTCATACACACCAAGAATCCTCCTATCGCCTCAGGGCCTTGGCATGTGCAGTCGTGTCTGTCTGGAGCCACATCACTCCTGATAAGCGCACGGCTGGAACTTCTCACTTCTTCCAGGTATTCAAATATCTCTTTAGCAGAGCAATCTCCTCACACCACCCAAGTTAAAACTTCAACCCTCTCCCCAACCTGGTTCTCCCTGTCTACTTCACATATTTTAATTTTGTCTGTGGCACGAACACCACCAGGGCACTAACATCGTATGTATTTATTTGTTTTTTATCTGTGTCTCTGACCTCCAGAGAGGAGGGATAGTGTCTGTGTTTATCTAAGACCTGTGTGCTCACAACAGCTACCAGAGTAACTGACACTTAGAAGATACTCTGTCAATGGGTGACAAGTCTCTAAGTATAGAAGAGGAGGTTTTCTCCTAGAAAGTCAAGGAGAGCAGGGGACAGAACAAGGATCTACAGTCAGAAGGTGGAGTCCAGGCTCTAGTCGTTATTACCTGGGGGCATTCAGTGAAGTCGTATAACCTCTCCTCCTTCATCTATAAAGTGATATAAAGTCTCACCCAATCCTACATAGGATGGACTGAGACAACTTATAAAGGGACCATTTGTAACTAACAAAGAGCTATACAAATACAAAGCTATACAAATCTGGGTATATTTGTTTTTCAGTTTTCATCTTTGGTTTTGATTTAATTATATATTTAGATTGAACGGTCACTGGGACTGGCTTTGCTGTCACCTGAGGCCTTCAAGTACAGTGCTTAGGGGCCCTCGCTGGTTCCAGGGTCAGTCAAACATAGCATGATTCCTGGGGCTCCACCATTAACTAGCCCTGTGACCTCGGGCTGGTTAAATCACTTCAAAATAGATATAAGTGTATAGCAGTATTATGATGCATAGATTTCATGTGAACAATACGTGCGATAATGCATGTGAGACTCTTAGCAGATGTTTAGGGGTAATACTTTTATTGACTAAAGTGGTTTCTCTTTCTAAGGGAGATAATTCTCTGTTGGAAACATTTGGTTTTTAAATACAAATGGAAAGAGGCCTTCCTGAAAGCTTTTCATTTTTGAAACATGATCTCTTGTGCTGGGTGATGGGGTAAATGCTTAAGCTCATGTCACCTAGATAGCAAAAGTATAGCTCTTAACTCTCAATTTTTGTCTATTAATAAAATTAAATAATAAGCTGCCATTGTTATTGACTTTATATACATATATATATTTACCACTGCCATGCTTAAATTCGTGGGCAAATCAGCTCTGTGTTTTGGCAGTCTCTCCTGTGGAAAAGAGTGTTTATGTTTATAATCTTCCAGAGCTGGAAAGGCTCAAGTTTGCCAGCTCTGGAAATGACTCAGCAGTGAATACTAATAGGTGTGTTTCCCTTTGAGCCCACAGATTTGTGAAAGTCAGAATGTGCTCAGCAAGACAGAAGGAGGAAGTAGGGAATTAACCTTAACTTGGTGCCTTTTCTGGGCCAGGACCAGCAGCTCCTCTTCCTTGTATCATCTCATTTCATTCTCACATCAGATCTCTGAGGGAAATGATGACGTCCTTGATGGAGAAATGAGAAAATAAAGTCACAGTGAAGTTAAGTAACTTGTCCACAGAGCTAATAAAAGCCAAAACCCAAATCCTGACAAGCGGGATATTTGTTCCTCGGTTTGACAAATACTTATTTTGCATCTGTTATATGCCAGGCACTGTCCTCGGCACTGGGATTAAAGCAATGAGAAAAAGAAAGCCTCTGCCTTCAGAGAGGGCATATTCTAGTGCAAAAGTACAGATAAACACGCACATACTATACACAGAGATATAGCTATAAGTATGGGTGTGGACATAGATAGAGATATGGTTATGAGTACAGATATATAGTTCTGGGTATGGATATAAATGTGATAGTTGTAGACAAACACACAGGCACGGACACAGACATGGACAGACACAGGTAGTCATGAGTTAGCGCTAAGTGGAAGAGGATGATGAAAGGTATTTCAGATCAAGTAATGTGGAAGGCCTTTTAGGAGAAATACCAAAAAGAGACTTAAAGGAAGACCCCTGAGTGTGATGAACAAGGTGACTTTTAAGGATCACACTGGGTGCTGCACAAAGAGCAGGCTATAGGGGACAGCAGAGTGTCAGCAGAAACACCAGGGTCGAGGTTACCGCCGCAGTTCTTAGGAGGAAAACAGAGGTTCCACTGAGCGGGAGTGACAGCTGCATCCTCCTTAGTCACACTGTAAGTCACACTAGACTCCCCTAAGGAATTTAAAGGTAATTTTTTACAGAAGACTAATTTACCTAGACGTTTTGTGGGAACCAACACGCAATGTAACACATTACATACCAACACCGGGCTTTCCCAAGTTATTAAAACAGTAACAAAATGGTATAAAAACAACAAACCCTGTGTTACAATCTTGTTAAAAATTATAAGGCATTTAGGGTCATAGGTGAATTCCATTCATTATGCAATTATGAAACTATGGCCAATGGAAGTGGAGGGCCCTTGGTCCTCTTCCAGCCTGATGGTTTTGGTTTGCAAACAGAGAGAGTAACTTACGCACGGTCACAGATCCACCCAGTTGGGAATGACACCTACGTCCGCTTACAGCCAGAAGTGCTTTCACTCATTACTTCACTTATATTTATGCACAAAAAAGTGGAAGATGATACATCTTTTCATTAAAAGAGTGGCCACCATCAGATCTGTGGTTACCAGAGGCAGAGGAGGGGGGAGGGGAATAGGATAAAAGTGGTAAAAAGGTACAAACTCCCATCTGTAAGATACGTAAGTACTAGGGATGTGACGTACAACACGATAAATATAATTAACACTTCCGTATGTTATAAATGAAAGTTGTCCAGAGAGCAAATCCTAGGAGTTCTCATCACAAGGAAAAACATTTTTCTATTTATTTAATTTTATATCTATAGGAGATGATGGATGGGACTTCCCTGGTGGCGCAGTGGTTAAGAATCCGCCTGCCGATGCAGGGGACACGGGTTCGAGCCCTGGTCCGGGAAGATCCCACTTGCTGCAGAGCAACTAAACCCGTGTATCACAACTACTGAGCCTGCACTCTAGAGCCCGCGTGCCACAACTACTGAAGCCTGCGAGAAGCCACCGCAATGAGAAGCCCGCGCACCACAAAGAAGAGTAGCCCCCGCTCGCCGCAACTAGAGAAAAGCCCATGCACAGCAATGAAGACCCAACGCAGCCAAAACATAAATAATAAATAAATTAATTTAAAAGAAAGAGAGAGATAATGGATGTTCACTAAACTTGTGATAATCATTTCATGATGTATTAAGTCAAATCATTATGCTGTATACTTTAAACATATACAGCGCTGTGTGTCAATTATATCTCAATAAAAATGGAAGGGAAAAAAAAGAATGACCACAGTTTTTATACATGCATCTCCACATTCCCCAACACTAAGCCTAACACTCACTTTTAATGAAGCTCTCCTCGGGTAGAAATAGACCAGAACTGCTAGTCAGACTATTCAGGGGTAAGGGGAAAACTCCTTATTGAAAGTTCTGACTAGAGAAAATGTTGAAAAATCTTTTATGGCTTCAAAAAGCACTCATTGGTTAATGGCCTCGCTTTGTTGTTTTTTTAAAAAAAAACTTCAGAATAGAAAATTTGGGTGTGTGCGTATGGTTGTTTTTTCAGTTAAAACTCAGAAAATAATCTTTCCTACCTCAAAGATGAGCACAAAATGCATTATGTTTGTAAGAGCTTACAGACCGGGTTCAGCCAGAAGTGAAATATGAGAACTCCCTCAAATGCCTTATTATTCTAGAGAAACAGGACACACCCTCAATTATGGCAAAATAAGTACAGCCACTAATGTCACGCATGTTAATAAAAATTTTGGAAACTTCACAGGAAGGTTTATAGTGTGTTTTTAAACCATGGTATTTTGGTGATTGGTCAGTAATTACCAGCTCTTGGACCATGCTGAATCCATTAGCCATACCCTACATAAGCAATGCTTTTTGCATCTAGAGTAATACAAGGAGGGGAGTTGGGATGGGGAGGTTTTAAGAGCAAGTAAACAAGGACACATAAAAGCCCCAGAATATTTCTTAATGCCAGATCTTAAATCATAAACATCAGAGGGAGGAAAATATATGCATACATATACATGTACAAAAACATGTATGTAGGTATGTGTCTATAATATTTATGGCATCAGATATGTTGACCAAATCTATTGCATTATAAAGAGCACTAGAAAAAGAACTGGGCAACATTTCTATTTTTGCATCTGCTACTAGCAAATTCTCCAACCTGCGCGGGGCAGGTCTCTCTCTGGGCCTCATTTTCCAGAACTATTAAAGAAAGAGATGGAGTTCTCTGATCACTAAGGTCTTCTTTTGAAAATGTTTCTGACCCCAGGGCTGTGTTAAGAATTCTTGAAGCAAGAAATTAGCCACTTTTCAATACTTGCTACTTTGACCTAGAAATGTTCCACGGTTTGTCCTTTGTTCTCCCATTAGAGCAGACATTTAAATAAAAATGAAAGGAAAAAAAAAAAAAAAGAAAGGAACCACCGTTGTTTTTCCAAGCACAGTTTGTGTGTAATGAAGGGAGTGATTATCTCGGCAAAAACAACAGCTCCTCCCTCAATGTTTAAAATTAGCACTTCTCCTCCCTCTAGTGGAAATGCCATGTACTTACTCTAAACGAAATTGATTTGTTTTCATCAAACAAAACAGAGAAAAACTGCTAGCATGACTGAGTCCTAATACGGGATCAAACAAACATAATTTGCTACAGTGTTGTCCCACACAAATGTCTTAAATATTTTACTTGTTTAAAACAATTCAAGATTAACAATGAAAGCCTGCAAAGTAGATTTAGACCCACCCAGGGTCTGCAAATGAAATACACGGGTCCAAATTCGATATTTTGTATTTAATTTATGCCCCCAAGAATGTTAAAATCAGTTCACTTATGAAAATTACTGAGTCTAAGCAGTCACTAAACAGGACAAGTGAAGCAAACCCTAAGACAGGAAAGCTAAAGACAGGGCTTTGGGGCAAGAAATGTCCATTTCAATCCAGTTTACGTGTAGGTACTTATTTTATGTGTCTTCTGATTCCATCTCTGTGAAACCTTTCTTGACTCCCCAGGCAAAGTAAATTGCACCCTGACTTGTCGTAAACACCTCCTCCAGCCACAGAAAGCAAGTCGACAATGGTGTGTGTGCATGTCCACCTCCCCATCTGGACAGGGAGCCCCTTACAGGGAGCTTCTCACCCTCCTTGTGTTTCTCTTCCGGTTGGAGAAGAATCGAGTGACACAGCTGGAGAGACTGTGACTTCAAAGGCACTCACATTCAATTGACTCAAAATCACTGTGCCGAAAAGTTATTTTTTCTTTAAGATAAAATCAAATAACACTGGGCTGGCTCCATTCAGCCTGCTAGCTAATCCGACCAGAGCCCTGGTGGGTCCTCTTTCCCAGGTAAGGGTTGTAATAAGATCTACACACCCTAAAGAGTGAACAAGGCAAAGGGCGATCACTAAGGAGGTCGGCTGGATGTCTACAGCAGTAATTCAGAAGATGAGCGCTTCACTCAATGCGATCACACCAATCACGTGTCGCTAATCTTCCACACCAATCATGAGCCACTGCCAAGCATCACCAGAATCTGAGCGGAGCATCCTACCTGGAAGGTGCAAATAAAACAAACAAAGCAACCTAAATGTCCATCGACAGAGGAATGGATAAAGAAGATGTGGTCTATATAGACAATGGAATATTACTCAGCCATAAGAAAGCCATTTGCAGCAACACGGATGCTCCTAGGGATGACCATTACTAAGGAAAGTAAGCCAGAGAAAGACGAATACCATATGATATCACTTATACGCGGAATCTTTTAAAAATGATACAATGAACTCATTTACAGAACAGAAATAGACTCAAAGACACTGAAGACAAATTTATGGTTACTGAAGGGGAAGGGGGGAGGGATAAATCAGGAGTTTGGGATTAACAGATACACACTACTATATATAAAATAGATAACCAACAAGGACCTACTGTATAGCACAGGGAACTATACTCAATATCTGTAATAACCTATAGTGGAAAAGAAACTGAAAAAAGAATATATATATACACACACACATATACATATATATGACGGCATCACTTTGCTGTACACCTGAAACACTGTAAATCAACTAAACTTTAATTTTAAAAATTCCAAAAAAACAAATAAATAAAAATTCACCCTAGGGGAAATGGAGATTTTGCATGAGGAACTTTAAACAAAGCCATCACTAAAGTCTCAGAATAGTAAGTAAAGACACTGCATCCAATAAGAAAGAAAAAATATTATTTTAAAAAGAATATTTAGGGCTTCCCTGGTGGCGCAGTGGTTGGGGGTCTGCCTGCCGATGCAGGGGACACGGGTTCGTGCCCTGGTCTGGGAAGATCCCACATGCCGCAGAGCAGCTGGGCTCGTGAGCCATGGCCACTGAGCCTGCGCTTCCGGAGCCTGTGCTCCGCAACGGGAGAGACCACAACAGTCAGAGGCCCGCGTACTGGAAAAAAAAAAAAAAAGAATATTTACATAACAAGAGAAAGAAAGGAAGAAAGAAAACATGGGAGAGAGTGGAAGCTTTTAGAACTTAGAAACTTGAGAGCAGAAATGAAAGTCTTCGTAAAAAAGAGTTGAAAAACAAGTTGAAAACACAGAGTTGAAAAAATATTATAAAATGTAGTAAAGGTATAAAAAGGAAATATGTGAGAGAAAAGACAAGAAAATTGGAAAACCAGTCCAATATGTCCAACATCTGAATAGCAGACAATACAGAAAGAGAGAAAAGAAAAAAAGTGAGGAGTGGAATTCATCAAAGAAACAAGCCAAGAAAATTTCCAAGAATTTAACGACTTGAGTTACCAGACCCATCAAGGGCCCAGCGAAAATGGATGAAAACAGACCCACATCAAATTACACTGTTGTGAAATTCAGAACCCGGTGGGCAGATGGAAGATTCTATTTGCTTTCTAAGGGGAAAAAACTGAAGTGTGAGATGGTGAGGTGCGTGTCCCCCAGTTTCCTGTCTCCCGGCTTTAACACAGAGCCACAGCTCAGTGCGGGGGACATGGGGAGCATCCATCTCCTCTGAACTAACCTGGAACAAGGTCAGGTTAAACCAGACTGGGCAGAATGATTAAGCAGAGGAGGTCTTAACATCTACTTTCTTGACTGTTCTCTGTTCCGGGACATTTGAATACGCCCTCAGAGTATGTGGCCCCCGGGGGTGGGTCCAGTGCCCATGAAACTAGAGCTGGAGGGGGACTGTGGGTGGGCCTGCATGGAAGGATGACACTCAAGAGATCCCAGCACCAAGGAGACCCAAGCCGAGACCAAGTTCGACAAAACAGCCACAAGAAACAAATTTCCATTGCCTACGTGGGCGGGGCAATCCACATCCAGTTAGAGAGAGGATAATGTGACCATAGACCCACCCTCCACTCAGCCCCAGTGTTGCCTAAATCGACACTTTTGACCCCAGGCAGATGCCATTCGGGGGAGAGGCCAGCATGGCCTTTGAAGACTGAGAAATCTGAGATCCTGATCTCTCTAAAAAAGAGCATGCATCACCTAAAGGGCCTGTTAAAAGATCAAATGATATTAAGGCTTAAACCTGATAGGACTAAATATTTTTGTGTCTACGGACCAGTTAGGCTGCTCATGAGAAAGACCAGATTATTTATAGGCAATATAAAGGGACAGTGTTTCTTCCTAGTTGTAGGTTGCAGCTGTAGGCTGAATGAGTTTCATGAAATTCCTATGCTTTTAAAGTGAGAGAAAAGGAAAAAAAAAAAAACCTTCCTGGGGAAAAAAAAAAAAGGCCAACATCGATTTCTCCTCTCCCTGTTCATACTAAGAAAACAAGTATATGAACAAAGCTGCATTTACAGAAGCCTGAAGATTAAACGAGTCTGCTAGTGGATATACGTGCCCATGTGAGGCGTAGTTATAGTTTAGTGCCTGACCTCTGCATTCAAAATTCAAAGAAAAAGAACAGCTTGAATGTGAAACAAACCAAAGACATAAAAGACCCTGTCTCCCAGCATACCTGAAGCCATACTTCTGCTCTACGTGGAGTTTCCATTCTGAATCAGCCAAACTTGTGTTGGTTAAAAGGGTTTTAGCTATATCCTCACTTGTTGCTGAAATTTAAATCACTGGCTATCACTGAGAGAAAAGTATTTTTGACAATTTACACCTTCTCAGGTGCATTCCACTTAGCATTTCATTAAAAGGATTTACCCAAATGTATTTAATCAGTACATATTATACCTAAGCACACATTATGCGTACATGCACACCTCGGAGATATTGCAGACGCAAATGAGTATCACAATAAACCCAGTCACATAAATTGTTCGGTTTCCCAGTACATATAAAAGTATGTTTACACTATACTGTAGTTTGTTAAGTGTGCAATAGAATTCTGTCTGAAAAAGCAATATACAGACCTTAATTTTAAAGAGCTTTATTGCTAAAAACGCTAACCCTCATCTGAGCCTTCAGTGAGTCTAATTTTTTGCTGGTGGAGGGTCCTACCTCCACGCTGGTGGTGCTGACTGATCAGGGTGGTGTTTGCTGAAGGCTGGGGTGGCTGCAGAAATTTCTTAAAATGAGACAAGAATGAAGTTTGTTGCATGGATTGACTCTTCCTTTCATGAACCATTTCTCTGTAGCATGCAATTCTGTTCAATAGCATTATACCCACAAGAGAACTTCTTTCAAGATTGGAGTCAGTGCTCTCCAACGCTGTCACTGCTTTATCAGCTAAGTCCATGTAATATTCTAAACCCTTTGTTGTAGTTTCAACAGTCTTCACAGCATCTTCACCAGGAGTAGAGTCCATCTCAAAAAAACACTTTCTTTGCCCACCAATAGAAGTAGCTCTTCATCCACTCAAGTTTTACCATGAGATTGCAGTAATTCAGTCCCATCCTCAGGCCCCACTTCTAATTCTAGTTCTCTTGCTGTGTCCACCACATCCTAAGATGCTTCCCCCCTGAAGTTCTAAACCCCTCAAAGACATCCATGCAGATTGGAACCAACTTCTTCCAAACCCCTGTGAATGTGGGTGTTTTGGCCTCTTCCCATTACTCATGAATGTTCTTAATGGCATCTAGAATGGTGAGTTCTTTCCAGGAGGTTTTCAGTTTACTTTGCCCAGATCCATCAGAGAAATCACTGTCTATGGCAGCTATAGCCTTATGAAATGTATTCCTTAAATAATAAGACTTGTGCTTGCTTTGGCAGCACATATACTAAAATTGGAACGATACAGAGAAGATTAGCATGGCCCCTGTACAAGGATGACAGGCAAATTCATGAAGCGTTCCATATTTTTGATGTGGCACATATACACAATGGAATATTACTCAGCCATAAAAAGAAACGAAATTGAGTTGCTTGTAGTCAGGTCGATGGACCTAGAGTCTGTCATACAGAGTGAAGTAAGTCAGAAAAAGAAAAACAAATATGCTAACGCATATATATGGAATCCAAAAAAAAAAAAATGGTCATGAAGAACCTAGGGGCAAGACTGGAATAAAGAGGCAAACCTACTAGAGAATGGACTTGAGGATATGGGGAGGGGGAAGGGTAAGCTGGGACAAAGTGAGAGAGTGGCATGGACATATATACACTACCAAACGTAAAATAGATAGCTAGTGGGAAGCAGCCGCATAGCACAGGGAGATCAGCTCGGTGCTTTGTGACCACCTAGAGGGGTGGGATAGGGAGGTTGGGGGGGAGGGAGACACAAGAGGGAAGAGATATGGGGACAGATGTATATGTATAGCTGATTCACTTTGTTGTAAAGCAGAAACTAACACAGCATTGTAAAGCAATTATACTCCAATAAAGATGTTAATAAATAAATAAATAATAAGACTTGAAAGTCTCCTTGATCCATGGGCTGCAGAATGGATGTTGTGTTAGCAGGCATGACAACAACATTCGTCTCATTGTACAGCTCCATCAGAGCTCTTTGGATAACCAGATTTACTGTCAATGAGCAGAAATTTTATTTTATTTTTTTTGGACAAGCCACGTGGCTTATGGGATCATAGTTCCCCGACCAGGGAGTGAACCTGGGCCCACAGCAGTGAAAGCACCAAGTCTTAACCACTGGACTGCCAGGGAATTCCCAGCAGTAATATTTTGAAAGATTTTTTTTTTTTCCTGAGTAGTAGATCTCAACAGTAGGCTTAAAAATATTCAGTAAACAGATGATCTGTCATCCAGGCTTTGTTGTTCCATTTACAGAACACAGGTAGAGTAGATTTAGCATAACTCTTAAGGGCCCTGGGATTTTCAGAATGGTAAATAAATATTGGCTTCAACTTCAAGTCACCACCTGCATGAGCCCCTAAAAAGAGTCAGCCTGTCCTTTGGAGTTTTGAAGCCAGGCATTGACTTCTCCTCTCCAGCTATGAAAGTCCCAGATGGCATCTTCTTTCAATAGAAGGCTGTTTCATCTACATTGAAGATCTGTTGTTTCATACAGCCACTGTCATTAATTATCTTAGTTAAACCTTCTGGATAACTTGCTGCAGCTTCTACATCAGCACTTGCTGCTTCACTTTGCACTTTGTTGTTACACAGACATGGCTTCTTTCCTTAAACCTCATGAACCAACCTCTGCTAGCTTCAAAATGTTCTTCTGCAGCTTCCTCGTCTCTCTCAGCCTTCATAGAATTGAAGAGAGTTAGGGCCTTGCTCTGGATTAGGCTTTGGTTCAAGGGAATGTTGTGGCTGGTTTGATCTTCCATCCAGACCGCTCACACTGTCTCCGTAGCAGCAAGACAGCTGTTTTGCTTTCTTCTCCTTCATGTATCCACTGCAGTAGCACTTTTAATTTCCCTCAAGAACTTCTCTTTTTTTGCATTCATAACTTGGCTGTTTGGTACAAGAGGCCTAGTTTTTGACCTATCTTGGCCTTTTGACATGGCTTCCTCACTAAGCTTCATCCTTTCTAAATTTTGATTTAAAGTGAGAGACATGCAACTCTTCCTTTCACTTGAACACTTAGAGGCCATTGCAAGGTTATTAATTGGCCTGATTTCAATAATTTTGTGTCTCAGGCAATAGGGAGGCCCAAGGAAAGGGAGAGAAATGAGGGAAAGGCCAGTGAGTGGAGTAATCACATCAGACACAACATTTACTGATTAAGTTCACTGTCTTATGTGGGTGTGGTTTGTGGCATCCCAAAACAATGACAATAATAACCTCAAAGATCACTGATTACAGATCACCAAAACAAATATAATAATAATGAAACAGTTTGATGGACTGTGAGAATTACCAAAACGTGACACAGAGACACAAAGTGAGCAAATTCTGTGGGAAAAATGGTGCCAATGGATTTGCTCAACGCAGGGTTGCCTCCAACGTTCAATTTGTAAATAAGTGTACTGTGAAGCTCAGGAAGGCAAAGGACAACAAAACAAGGTGGATCTGTCTGCACATTACGAAGGACATTATGCAGATATGATAAAACATTTCTATGTGCATCACTGATCATTTCCTCGGTACATATTCCAAAAAGATACCAGGGTCTAAACATTTTTAAGATGCTTCACAACGGCTTCTAGAAAAGAGAGACATTTCACAGAGAGAAGAGTCAGCAAAAAGGGGGATTCTGCTGTAGAAAATGGAACAAACAAAATGAGCAAAAGAAACAGACACCTGCCACTGAAAGGGGAAGCAAATGGAGAAGGTGGATATTGAGCTTTGTGCACAGAAGCTGTGTCCCCAGGTGGACACGCCCTCTAGGATGGAACTCCAGACACTTCCATACCCATTCCTTATAGACTTTTCCTAAGTGAAGGCCGTCCCCATTCTCCATCTGCATAGTGTCACCCTCATCACTCGGTCCCCAAATGCCTCACCACCATCGCTGAATACCAAGCAGGTTAAAAGGAGAGAGGGACACCCTCCCCCTGACATTCCTGATGTCCCTTCTGCTCACAGGAAGAACCTGTAAGTGGTCCCTTGGCCACTCCAGCTGTAAGGGAGCCTTGGAAATGTACTCATAATTCTTGGCAGCCACGTGTCGGGCTCAAAGTTCTACTGCTGTGGAAAAGATGAAGAATAAATATTTGGGACACTAAAGGTCTATTACAGGAACAGAAACAAACCTGGTAATGAAACAAAGCCAAGCAAATGATGCCTTGTCATCGGTTTCTGGGTAGGAGGCGCTGTCTGTTCCCATACCCAGTAATCTTATACGTATTACAGTGTATAGAGAGCGCAAGTGTATGAAGAATTCTTTCTTATTGGATTAGGGGAGAAAATCCCTTTAATACCTGCAATGAGGAAGGAATTGCACTTTCTTGAAATGCCGTTTAAAACAAAACAAAAATGCCCTCCTCTTCCTCTGAAAGCACTTGGACCACAAATTCACACCTTTTCACTTCTTTAACCCCAAATCCCCTCCTGTACAAAAGCCTCTTTGGGGGAGCCCCTTCAGAAAAACCAACACACACTGTGACAACAGCATAGGTTAGAAAATCACAGCAAGTTTATTCATTGGCAAGAGACATAAAGAAAGCATTAAATGTTTGTGTTTCTAGGCTGCCAGCATAAACTTTTCAAAGTGTTTAAAGTGAATAACACCAAGAGCATAATTAGATATCACATCTTAAAGGACCCAAACACAATTTATCAGCTTTAAAAAATATTTTCAACTGAAAGTACATCTTTACATAGGTACATATATTATGTATAAACCACCTATAGTTGTTTTGAAAAATAATATGATAGAGTTAATAGAAATTTTATTATAATTTAAGAGTCCATGTGATAAACCTGTTAATGCCATAAATTTAATTATTTTGGGGAAATGTCTTCTTTAGACATTTCCCTAAAATAATTCACAGATTCAATCTATCTTAGAACTGGAAGGAATTTTAAGTAATCACCTGGTTCAGTCAACTCCTTAAGACAAATGAAGAATCGCTATCACTTTTTAGATCAAATTACATGATGCTAAATGACCCATCCAAGGCCCCGTAACTATTAAGTTTCCTCTTTTCTCAGCTCTTTTTTTTTCCTAGCCAAACAGATCTCAACACTGATTTCACGTGTAACCATAAGACATTCAAGTGCAAGATAAATTCACTGAGAAATCCCATTCCAGGATCCACTGTGCTTACTCAGTAAGATAAATTAAACCTGTCTGATGAAAATACACAACAAGCATTGCATTCAGCTTCTTGTCTTCAATTCTGATTAGTAAAGCACAGCCCCTACACTGAGGACAAACAAGACATAAACAGCAGTATAAGTACGTTGCTGGATTCGCTAAGTTTAATGCATCTACTTCGGTGCAAAACACTCATTCTATCCAAAGCCATGTTTTCAGAGGAAAGAAGAGGAAAGTAACTAAGCAGAATAGAATCCAAGGACTGCTGGTGTATTTGTATTCAGAGCATTGGCCTCTCAGGGGCTGTAAGCCTCAGACACAAGTCAGATGCCTTCTTGGTCAGTGTCCCCCACCCACAAGATGGGTCTGTGGGAGGGTCTTCCGACAGCCAGGACACACAGACACGTTCTTCAGGAGTGGTTGGCTCTAAGAATCGGGGCTGAGCTCACAAAGACGGAGTGTGGCTGGACTGGGAGGAAACCAGCTCCGAGCACATCCCCAAGATCTCACCCGGGAGCCAGCAGTGCAGGTGCAGGAGAGGCTGGAGGAGCTTCTGCTGATCTGGAAGGTCTTCTCGGTTGCTTCTGTCCACCTCATGCTTTCTAGGGGAGACAACCCTTGGAAGGCTTTGGTAGGGGTGTAGTTGAAAATCTGTTCCAAGAAAACGTTTGTTATACTTGGCAGAAAGCGATCACCGTCTCTCACTGGAATGTGCCCAGTCTCAGTCCCGATGGGTCCATCGGGCAGAAGTGAGAACGGTGGTTCAGGTAAAATCGAAATGTCCCACCTTCTGCCACACGACAAGCTCATGCAACTGAAATCTGGGAAAACTGCATAACCAGTCGTGGGCTTAGATGTATCAAACAACATCAAATCTAGTAAAATGTGTCTCCTGGCCCAGAGGAACTACAATTAATTGCAATTATTTTGGATCTCGCTTAACACCATCTGGAGGACCCTTTCTCTTGAAGGGCTGGCATCAACCACGTGGCAGCCAGGGTTCTCCATCCGCTGGTAGGACACTTCTACCCTGGAGACAGGCAGAATGAAAAGAGTTGGCCCATTTGTTAACACGGCTCTTTACGCAAATGTTATTTTCCTACCATAATATAGACAGCTTGAAGCCAGGTCCCCATCTGGTTTATCGCACTTCCGCCACCCAGGCAACTCGCTTTGCATACAGCAGACATCCGATACATTTAGTTTCATAAATGAGAAATTAATAATAATGTTTAATAGCTTGCATTTACTCAAAACCTTTTATCTGCCAAGCATTAGCATCCTGCATGGTCTTCTCGTTTCATATTCAGAGTAACTTCAGGAGGAGAATCAATGTCATCCACCCCCATTTTGCAGAGAAAGGAGCAAAGGCTCAAAGAGATTAACTAAGCTGCCCAATGGCAAATTCCTCCAGAGTCTGCCCCCTGAAGGATTTCACAGAAGCCAGAGGTCCTTGGCATATACATTGTTTTCACTTAGGAGTCTTCTACAATCGCACTAGAATTCTACCTCTCCTTCCAGTCTTAGCTAGCCTTGGTGTGTACAGAATAGCCGGGGCTGATTTGAAACAGGAGGGAAGTGGGCAGGGCACAGCCTTTGAAAGAACGACATAGCCCGAGGACATGACATAAACTGATTAGAACCAAATGGGCCCAAGATGGCAGACAAGTCAAGTTCCACTGGACCTCAGTATACGCTCACTGTGACAAATCAGCAGGCTAAATGACACACCCACAGGCACCATGACAGTTCCAAAGTCTACCATAAGGATCAAAAAGCGGGTGGTGGCCCAGCTCCTGGAAATCCCCGCCCCCTCCTGAAATAGCCGGAATACTCCTCCCGCTCATTAGCCTATGAAATTACCCACCCCTATAAAAACTGACAACCCCATATCCTGGTGCCTTTCTCACCTTCTGAGATGGCCCACAGTTTGACTGTGGAGTGTGTTTCTCGCTAAATAAATCCACTTCTTACCTATCACTCTGTCTGTCACTGAATTCTTTCTGTGATGAGACATCAAGAACCTGAGCCTCATTAAGTCCTGAAACCAGGTGTGTGATCTCAGTTGGAGACTGTGGGTTTTGGCCGGGTTCGAGTCCCAGCCTCTTGGGTTCAAATCCCAATCTGAGGTGCATGGTTTCAGATTATATGACCAAAGCTCTAGAGCTTTGCGGTTAAAACAAGCACCCGGACTCAGCCATATAAAAGAACGAAATAATGCCATTTGCAGCGACATGGATGGACCTAGAGATTGTTACACTGAGGGAAGTCAGACAGAGAAAGACAAATACCATATGATATCGCTTCTATGTGGAATCTAAAAAAGAAAATGGTACAAATGAACCTACTTACAAAACAGAAATAGACTCACAGATGTAGAAAAGAAACTTATAGTTACCAGTGGGTAAGGGGTGGGAGGGATAAACTGGGAGATTGGGAGTGACATATACACACTACTATATATAAAACAGATAATTAATAAGAGCCTACTGTATAGCACAGGGAACTCTACTCAATGCTCTATAATGACCTATATGGGAACAGAATCTAAAGAAGAGTGGATATATGTATATGTATAACTGATTCAGTTTGCTGTACAGCAGAAACTAACACAACATTGTAAATCAACTATACTCCAATAAAAATTATTAAAAAAAAAGTCCTCAGAGTAGATGGTGAGAAATGGAATATTTCCCACCATTATCAGTAAACAAAGGATGTCCCAGTCATCAGCGATTGCAGCCACCACGGCTGGCGAGCTGGTGAGCCCTGAGGGAACTCAGGAAGGAAAAGAATACCTGCCATCTAGCAGCCATCAGACTGCAGCCACTCCCTAAGGTGAGCCCTGAGGGAACTCAGGATGGGAAAGCACAGGATACTGGCCCCAGATAGCTGAGGTGCTTTCAAAGGAATGATTTCAGTGACCCCAGACTCTTGCATCTTCCCATACACAGAAAAAACGCTAAATTCCTTAACTTGACTTATCTGGTTTTCTTTAACAATAATCTTCTGACATTCAGACTACCTGTCCTTTGTTGCAAAACTCTTATGTGTCCTAGCTCTCCTGTCACCTCCTCAGAGCAGTTCTCTCAGGGTTACTTGAGATGCTGCCTCCCGGGCTTGAAGTCCTAAAAATTCCCGCCAAATAAAACATAACTCTCAACTTTTAGGCTGTGAATATTTTTTAGTCGACAATGGTCTGGGGCCATAGCTCTGCCTCACCACCTACCAGCTAGGAGAACATGCCACATTTCTTTCCCACCTGTGCCTCAGTTTCCTCATCTGTGAAGCGATTAGGAAATAATGCCTTCCTTGCAAGTTTGCCGTGAAGTTTAACTGAATTAATACCAACCAGTCAATCCTTTGACATGGTTTCTCTGCACACAGCTGAGTGGTTAATTATTTATGTTATAACAGCATTAAGTTAGGATAACAGTGCTATCAGTGTTTATTTATATAAACAATTCTGTTTTGGCTTTTCAAACCAGTCCTACAGAAGTAATTTAGTCAGCCGTGAAGCAGTAAGATGGTCCGGACACTCCTGCTATTGTGTTCATAGCTTTCTAATGAAAATGAAAGCACTGCCTTAAAATCAGAAAGGTCTTGAATTTAAACCCAGTTCTACTACTCAGTAGATATGCAAGTTGTAGACAAATCACTTAATCTTTGAGCCTCAGTTTTACAAACTGTGAAGTACAGCTAACATTGTCCTTGCAAGGGTTACAGAGCATCAGAAGTAAAATGCCTGACACACAGTGAGCCCCTAACAGGTAAAAGTCACTGTGAGGCCGTCAGACAGTGCTTGTGACCATTCTGTTACGACGACCCAGAAAAGTGTATTGTCTCACTCAGGTTCACGCTGGTGCTGGCACAGCCAGGACTAGAAAGACTAGGAAGGAGGTCTGATCCCCAGTCAGATATCCTGTGGCTATAAAACCACCACGCAGTGGCCCCATGGAACAATCCCATTGAAAGGAGTGAATCTAACTTGGAGGATACTGCCTCTCAGGTTTGGAAAATGGGAACCGTGTCATGTCCTCCACTTTACCAGAGTCAGTGCTGTTTCTGGATCGTCGCCACAGCCAGGGACCCCTGCCCCTCACATGGCATCGGGACACCTACTTTTGACGAAATATGCTGTTGGCCTCCAGTTCAGCCTCCTCCTTGGTCCTTTCCATGCCCCGGCCCTCGATCCTCTGCATCCTCTCCTCGGGACTCATGGTGAGCAACAGGACCAGGTCGGGTTTGAGCAGGTCCCTGGGCCACTGGTATATAGGGTGATGGGCAGGAGGCAGGTGCTGGAGACCCCCACTTACCTCAGTGGCTATGGCGTAGGTGGCCGTGCTGTGCCAGTACCTGAGAAGGAAAGCGGTAGTGAGTTCCCCGTCCACAGAGGAAGTCAAGGGAGCACCTGAAAACCAGCTGCTGAGGACGCTGAAACCAGAGATAGCTCTGCTGAACTTGTCCTAGTACTGTACACATTAAAGAGGTAAAACTAAATCTTATTTTTTAAAGCATTTATAAAATGTAAAAATAAGTTAAAATCAACAACCACAATAAGAATCCAGTGCACACCACCCAGAGCTCCATTTACTCAGTTAAAACTGCATGTATTGTGAGACTACTCTGTTGCCTTGGCCTTGCAGGATGCTTTCTTTTGTGATGGCAGGTTGGCATGGGATGGTAGATTTGTTCGGCAGTCCACTGGTATTTAATGCTGTATCTTGGCCAAACAAAAATCTGCAGGCCCATTCAGTTCCTACAATGTTTTAAAACTGAACTTGCTGGGCTTCCCTGGTGGCGCAGTGGTTGAGAGTCCGCCTGCTGATGCAGGGGACACTGGTTCGTGCCCCGGTCCGGGAAGATCCCACATGCCACGGAGCGGCTGGGCCCGTGAGCCATGGCCGCTGAGCCTGCGCGTCCGGAGCCTGTGCTCCGCAACGGGAGAGGCCACAACAGTGAGAGGCCTGCGTAACACACACACACACAAAATAAAAAACTGAACTTGCTGACAAGACATGGAAACAACCTAAACGTCCAACAACAGAGGAATGGATAAAGAAGATGTGGTACATATATGCAATGGAATGCTACTCAGCCATAAAAAAGAATGAAATAATGCCATTTGCAGCTACATGCATGCAACTAGAGATTATCATACTAAGTGAAGTAAGTCAGAAAGAGAAAGAAAAATACCATATGATATCACTTATACGTGGAATCTAAAATATGACACAAATGAACCTGTCTATGAAACAGAAACAGACTCACAGACACAGAGAACTGACTAGTGGTTGCCAAGGGGGTGGAGTTGGGGAGGGATGGAGTGGGAGTTGGGGATTAGCAGATGCAAACTATTATATATAGGGTGGATAAACAACAAGATCCTACTGTAGAGCAAGGGAATTATATTCAATATCCTGTGATAAACCATCATGGAAAAGAATATTAAAAAAAGAATGTAAATATATATATATGTATAACTGCGTCACTTTGCTGTATGGCAAAAATTAACACAACCTTGTAAATTGACTTCAATTTTAAAAATAAATAAATGAAAAATAAAAGAAATTGGACTTGCTGATGAAATCTGCATTCTAGGAACCCTGGATAGGAGGCCTTTGTCTTTCCCAGCTCTCCAGTCATCCAGCTGCAACTGTATGGATCAGAAAGAGAAATAAACCCAGATAAAATCTCTGAAACTCTGTGAATGTCCTCCCTGAGTGACAGCGGTCACTCTTGACCGGCTGATCTTAAAAAATGCTTTGAAGAGAGGAAAAGAAAATCGCAACCATCAAAGAAAATCAAATCAGCCCACTCTTTCAAAAAGCCCAATGGGGCTTCGCTGGTGGCGCAGTGGTTGAGAGTCCGCCTGCTAATGCAGAGGACACGGGTTCGTGCCCTGGTCCGGGAAGATCCCACATGCTGCGGAGCGGCTGGGCCCGTGAGCCATGGCCACTGAGCCTGTGCTCCGCAACGGGAAGGGCCACAACAGTGAGAGGTCCGCACACGGCAAAAAAAAAAAAAAAAAAAGCCCAATGGCTTTCTACCACCTGCCAGAAAACATTCAGCCTCCATCTAAGACACAAGCCTCTTCCCAGTGTGGACCCAGGCACGCTCTTCCATGGGGGTCTGTCTTCACACTTTTCCTCCGGCTGGAATGAAGGTCTCAGGCAGCAAAGTGCCTCCTCTTCCTTCGGCAGGCCATGCAGAGGGAGACCCCAGCAGGATTCACTGTTTCCTCCTCTGGGCTCTCAATGCCCTTCATACTCAGCTCTACTGAAGGACTTATTCTAAATTAGAGCCAGTTGTGTACAAGTTTCTCTCTTTCATCTCCTCCATTAGATAATTCATTTTTCAGTCATCTCCGTATTCCAAAATCTGAAACCAGCATCTGGCACACAATAGGTGTGCAACTAATAATGTTTTTTGGATGTAGGAATAAATGAATTAGAATTATTTTATTGATTGGCATAGTTTATTACACTCTTGCCCTGTTCATGTCATATTCCAATTTTAAGTGACGAAATGCAAAACTCCAAATCCAGTATCAAAGCACTAACACCTACAAAAACATTTATGAAACAATTATAAACATCCCAATGTCGAGAGGCACCCATGGCCCCATCCTTGTCTGTATTTTCAATTTACTGCCTGTACTGTTTTAAAATCCTAAATTCTTAATCACTTTAGATTTGAGCTGCTTTTCACAGTGAAAAGGACATACCGGTCCTTTATCTACAAAATAAATGCAGAGTGTTATCCAAGCTGTGTATTGTTTTACTCTCTGCCACCTACTTGCTTTGTGTACATTGGTTAAGTCTCAAATTCCTCTTCTGGAAAATGAAAATCATGAAAGCTTTGTTTTCCTCCCATAGTTTTTACAAAAATAGTCAAGTGCTTTTTAAAAATGTATCACACTTGAATTGGGAGATTAGGATTGACATACATACACTAATATGTATAAAATGGATAACTAATAAGAACCTGCTGTATAAAAAAATAAATAAAATAAAATTCAAAAAAGAAATGTATCACACTGTCATTATAAGGCAATATTTAATTCTTATTGGACACTAAAGCTGCAAGATTTCAAATTATGATAATATAATACAGAGAATACTGAAAAGAACAAAGGTAAAAAATTAATTTGGGGGCTGATCAATTCTAATATCATTCATTCTTCAAAGCCCTTTTCCACCTCCAAAAGCGTGGCCAGTGTAGCTGCTAGCGCCTTGAATTCTGCCTGGGGCCATTCCTATGTATCACTTACCAGACTTTTAATCACTCACAAACTTGTACTTTCACCTTCTCAACCAGATACATCTTGTCTCCCAAGCTGAATAAACCCAAGCAGGTCCAGGTTTTCTTCTTCTTGGCAACAAAACTACAATTTACACTGCATTTTGCACATGTTCCGTGTTCACTGAATTAAATACTTAGCTATGAATACAGAGGCTGATATCATCTAAATGTAAAAAGCCTTCTTTATTGTAGAAAAACCATCAGCAAGAATAGATTTTTTAAAGGTAATGAGGGTGATTAAGTTGCCAACCTTAACCGCAGTCACCATCAAAAATTACTCCATCTCCCTTCTTTTTTCAGCTAGATGATGGTGTTGTCTAAAATGGATTTCCTTAAAATCTTTAAACATGAACAAAACCCATCCAGACAACAAATAACTGCTTTTTTCTTCTCATCTGACAAGGTGATCTAGCATTATCTCTTTAAAGAAAAAAAATTGCAGACAATTCACAGACATAAAGAAGAAAAATCAGGGAAGAGTGGGAGCCCTGTTCTGCAAGCCAGAGTTCTCTCACTGACAACACTGCTGCTCATTTTAAATAATCATACCCTCTGGCCATCAATTTCAGACTCATTATTTAGTATTCTCCATTCCTGCCATAGGGAAACCACATTAGCTCAAATCAAATGCAATTTGTTGACACATTATACATCACTTATAAAATAATGCTTTATATTTTTATAGCAATGTGCTATTTTCAAAGCACGTCCACCTTCATCAACTCATTGGATATTCACCACAAGTCTTTTAATTTTTATTCTGTATTGGAGTATAGTTGATGAATAACGTTGTGTTAGTTTCAGGTGTACAGCATGGTGATTCAGTTACACATATACATGTATCTGTTCTTTTTTCAAATTCTGGTCAGCAGGGAAGGGATAAAGAATATCATCTTTGAAGAGATTAGGAAACAGGATGCAGAGAATAAGTGTCTACCTACATGCAGAAACCCGTGCTGCTCCAGGATTTTTGGAAATCCTAGGAAGTAATGTGCCTTATGAAGTCACACTTTATTAGGAAAAGCCTAGTCTATCTCCTTGAAATAAAGAGAGACTAACAAATAAATAAATAAATATATATATATCTATATCAATATGGTAAATCCAAGGACTTTAACAATAGGGTGGATCCCACAGGTGAAGAAGTCCCACAAAGGAAAGCAATGTCTTACCCTTGTCTAGGATTCCTTGTAACTTGCCAACTTTGAAATCACTATCTTGCCATCCCCAAAGTTAAGAGTACCCACTGGCATTATAGCTTAGATGACAGCAAAGGCCTTCTAACTACTTTGTACGGTTTTCATCTTCCCCACCACCACTCACCACCACACACTTTTTCTTAGGTCCAGTCACCTTTCCCCAGGCTTCCCACGCCTCAGACCACTCTGCTTCTTCGTCCCATAAATATCAAGCCCCTTGCTTTGGGGAAGGCAGATCTGAGATGTGCTCTGCCGTCTCCTTGCTTGCGGCCTTATGAATGAACCCTTTCTCTGCTGCCAACAAGAGTCTCAGTGTTTGGCTTGGGGAACATCGAACCTGGTTTGGTAACACACGTGGGCACCAAAGTTGTGTAAAAGAATGGTCATGGCAACAGTGACGATTCTCACAGGTGGCGTGAAGGAAGGCAGATGCAAACAGCAGTCAATGTCTATCTGCTTGTAGAGAGTTCAAGAACACGCAGAACTAACCTACGGTGACGGAGTCAGGGTCATGGTTCCCACGGGCGGGAGGGTGGGTCGTGACTGGGAGGGAAGGAACTTACAGGGTGGAGTAAGGTTCTAAGTCACGACCTGGGTGCAGGATGTACTTGAACATGTTCACTTTTTTAAATTCCTTGAGATTTCCATTTATAATTAGTGCTCTTCCCTGAACACTTGTCAGGCTTCAGTGCAACTGCTCACCTTTCCAAAAATAAGTCAAATTGCAGCAAGAACAAGATGTACACTGGAGTCATGTTAAGGACGAATTCACCTGCAACTGAAGCCCTTTGGTACTCCCCACCAACTGCATTTCTCTCTTTTTCCCAAGGGACAGCACTCTCCTAAATTTGGTGTTCAACATCCTTCCATCCCTTTTTTGGTATTATGTTTTATATTATTTTGCATGTGTTCTACTGAATATCTTTCTGCAAGTTGATTTCTTTCATTTGAAATTATAGTTTTGTAACTTAGGCACATTGATGCATCCTACGAGCGCATATGGCTGTTCGGTGCTCCATTTTATAAGTATATGCCAGTATTAATTTACCCTTTCTTCTGCTGATGCCTTTGGTTTTTCAAGTTTTTCAATATTATGAACAAAGCTGAAACAAACTGTATTTCTTCAGGAAGTGGAAGCAATCTTCTCAAATTGCTCCCCAAGTCACCCTACAGGTGCCCACTCCCACCAGCACCATGTGAGTTTCCATCAACCCACATCATCTCCAACTCTGGGCTATCAGACTTTTCTAATGAGTTCTCACCAACCTGATGAGAGTAAAACGGGCTCTCATCGTCGTTTGAATTTCCATTCCTAGTAGGACTTGCCTGCCGTTCCCTTTGTCCATTTTTGTAGCACTTTTAAGCTACTTCTTACATATGAAATTTCAAAATATAACTCAGCTTCTGTCACTCTATTATCTGAAACCTCCCAAAGGCCCCCCTCTGCACTCAGAACAAATTCCACACTCTTTTATCACAGCCACAGACCCTGCTGACCTGTCTCTGCCTTTTTATCCATCCAGAAAGCAGCCCCTCGTCCACATGTTTTCCTCACGATGGCCTGTTTCTAGCCCTGGAATGTGTTCGCATTTTCCCGTCTCTACACTTTGCTTTTGCTGACCCCTCTCCCACAAAGCTTTTACTCCAGGATTTTCAGGTGTGTCTCTCTTTGGTCATTCAGAGCTCAGACCACTGGTACCCCCTCACGCAGGCCTTCCTAAGTCACATCTAGTGGGGGGTTAGCCATCCTCCACCACACGACCTTGATCTCTCCTCTTTATAGTATGTATCACTCTCTGATATTACCTTATGTATCTATATGCTTGATTATTACCTTCTCCTTCAACAGAATGTTTGCTCCATGAAAGCAGGGCACTGCCTAGCTCATTTACCACCGAATCCTCGAAATTGAGAACTGTCTTTGGCAAATGGTAGATTTCCAATATATGTTTGTTGAATAAGCCAATAAACAAATGAACCACTGAAAGCTTGATTTGTGAAGCAGAGGCTTTTGTTAATATCCCCCATATGCTATTTCTAGCTCTGTCACTTTGGCAAGTTACTTAACTTTTCTAAGACCTGTGTTTCTCATCAGTAATTTTAGTATCTATGTAGTAGTTGTTCCAGATGTTAGTATAGTATGTATAATGTCTTTAGCAAAATGCCAGCCAATGGTGTAAGTGATTAATAAATCACAGACATTATTCCTGTTATTATCATAATACACTTTGTCTTAAACACTATTGTGTACTTGCATGTATATGTACACACACACACACATACACACTACTTATATGTTAGGAAGAAAATGCCGAATTCAACGCATCTTTATACCCACCTGTCTACAATCACAGGCGATTTGGTAGATTCTTTAGCTATTTCAGAAGCCACGATATAGTTGCCCAAAGAGTAAAAAGCTCTTCTAATGATAGTTGGTTCATCATCAAAGATTTTCCTCCACTGGCTGATGCAAGAGGGTGGTGACTTCAAGAGAACAGCCTTGAGTGAATCTGAAACTGACTGGGTCACAGTGGTTTTACCTGCAGGTCGGATACAAAATGCAGCACATCTTAACCACAGCCACGGTATCACTCCCAAAAGTTAACATTGATGTCAGAGCAAAGACATTCTTTCCACCTGTTACCACAAGGAGTTCATTAAATAATACAATTCTTTACAAAAAGTTGCCAACCCTTGGGAATTCAGGATTCCTGTTTGGTGTGAGAATGCTTGAAAGTAAAAAACAAATGGTCATCTCGTTTACAAACTAATGATAAACTCTGCTATCAGCTTCCAGGAACTCACTCCTCCCATCACGCCTCACCTGACTCAGGAAGGAGACTCACAGGGAATCCCGTGACCCTGTGGTTCTCCCAGATCCACCCTGTCCTTGGGTATTCCCTGTGGCCCTTGGAGCCACCCTTTTCCTGCTGTCGTGTGTTGGACTAAGTGTGGGCACGTCCACTGTATCCTGACGCCTATTTGGCAGCTCCAAAGGCTTCTGCCCTCCGCTCCCTAGCTCTTCCACACTTTGTTTCCACAGGGGCCTCTGAACTGCCTGCAGCTCCTGGACACACCAGGCCGGTTTGGGTCCCCAGCTTCACCCTGCTGTTTCTTCTGTCTGGAGGCTCTCTCCCGCCTTCCTCACCCGACCAACTCCTGTCCTACTGAAAGCCCAGTCCAGGATCCATCCCTCCAAGGTCTCCCGGACCGTGACCGCCCCTCATCTCCCACACCGAGGCTGTACCCAGTGCCCTCCCATGTTCACCGGAGCACCTGAGGCTCCTCCCACCTTACGGGGATGGATAACGGTAGTTATCCATCTTTGTGTCCCAGGCCAGACTTGCTCCATGCCTGGCACACGACAGAGGCTCACAGGAGGCTTATGAATTGAACCCTGTATAAAGTTTTGTGTGTCAAGAATTGTCTATTCCTACAACTCACTGCCTGTAACTAGAAGGTAATATTCTCTTACCTGTGGCATCCAGGCCTTCAATGACAATAACGGGGAACTTTCCCTTCTGGACCTGCTCTGGGCACTGGTCTACCAGGTCCAGCACAGCCCGGGCTTCAGGAATGAAGGATGTACACTGTAAAAGAATGTCCGTGCATCAGCAGCAAAGCGACGGGGCCCTGGCAGAAGCTACATCTAATTGCTGAGAAGAAGACCGCACAATGCTAATAAGGCATAAACTATGTTTGGCACCATGACAAAATGTGAAGTATTTTGAACCTGAGCAAGGGCTGCCTTGCTTTATTTTGTCCCGCGTAGCTGAGGCTCAAAAAGGCCGTAACTGTCAGGACCACCCAGCCTGCAACTCTCACTGACCAGCTTCCCCCAGAGGAGGAAGGGCAGAAAAGATGTATAATTGCAAAGCAGTGTCACGTAGCGACAGTGGAACCATGGGCCCTGTGTGTCACAAATGTGGGAAATCAGCCACACTGTAGGCTCCAAAGAAAGCAGTCAGTATCCCGTCCTTTGCTAAGCTCTTGGGGGCTCAGAAGAGTGCCAAGCACTGCAATCAACAAGCAGGTAGGGCGGCGTCTCCGGGAGATTCCAGGTTTTGAACTGTGCATGACCTCACGTGTACTCACAGCACCTCTACAGAGAGGCCCAGACATGTATTTTCTTCTTACGTGCTTACTCTGAGCCAGGCAACAGTCTAAGTGCTTTCACAGTATTAACCTGGCCACTGTTGAAGAGAACCCTGTGAGTGTGCTACCGTTATTAACCCCATCTCCGGATCAGGGAAACCAAGGCAAAGAAGCATGTTTAATAAACTTACTGAAAGTAACACAGGTAATACATGCCAGAGTTTGGATTCAGACCCAGGTCTTGCAATCTTAACCACTCGGGACTACTATCCCAAGGCCCATACAAGGTATCTAAGACCCATAGTGCAGCCTAGGGACCTGCCCAGGCTGCGCTCAGGCAGAATCTTAGCTGTCCCGCACCGAGCACCTCTTGTGGGTCAGATGCTTCCCTGTCCTAACACTGCAAGGCAGGTATTTTACAGATGAAAAGGCACAAAGCAACACGGAGTAGCCGAGTGTCTGGGTGGCAGCCAGTAAGCAAGCAGGCACCGCTTAATCTAAGTTTCTTAAAACCCCAAGCTCATGCCCTTTCTCTACACCCCGACCTCCCGGAACAGGGTCCTCACTTCCAAGATGGCATTGCTTTCCCTGTACCCAGCGGCACACCCCCACCCCCACCTCGGGCACCGCCAGCGCGGGAGCCGCACCGCTCCTGTTGGGATGTCAGTTTCCCCCATGGGGTTGGGGGTCCCTGGCGAGCAAGAATCTGGAAAGAGCCACGGTGTCTAAACAGAGGCTGGCCCACCGGCGACCTTCACCACCAGATTTGCGCTCGGGAGTAAAGCAACTCCCTGGCAAAGGGAGGTCTGGACAGGCCAGCCCCGCGGAGAGCGCACGGTGTCCACTTCCCTGGCCTGGGGGATCCACCCTGAGCGCTGGGAAGAGATCCAACTCTTACCGCCTCCAGAATGGCGCGGGAGGCCTCCCGGCGGCGGAAGACCCCGGAGCTAGGCAGGTCCCGCACCACCGGGTGCAGCACGGGCTCCGGCACGGGCACGACGCGCTCGCGGCCCAGCTGCCGCCACCCCAGGCCGTCCTGCCGTTCCCACGGGAGCTGCCACAGCCGGCAGAGCGGGTCGCCGGAGAACTCGGCCAGGCGCGGCCGCGGAGCCTCCGGGCAAGCATCCAGCAGTGCCAGCAGAGCGCTCCGGGTGGCGGGGCTGTCGCGGGGGTCGCAGAGAAGGAAGCCGTGCTGCAGGACCCCCGCCCCGCCGCCCGGTTGGTATCACAGCAGGCGGCGCAGCTGGCACCGCCGGAAGGGGCCGCGCCGCAGCTGGTGCAGCAAGCGCTGGTGCAGCCGGGCCGCGCGCACCCGGGCCGCGCAGCCCGCGCTCCCGGCCACCGGCACGCTCAGAGAATAGCTGCGGCCCGTGGGGCCCAGGAGCGCGGCCATGCCGGGGTCGGGGCGCGCGCCCGGGGCCTCGTCTCCCACTGCGAAGTGAGCCAGGGTGCAGCCGGGCAGCTCCAGCGCGAAGCAGCGCGGCGGCGCCATGGCCCGACCGCAGGCCCCGCGCCGCAGCCCCGAGAGACGCGCGAGCAGCAGTGGGGCGCGCGGGCGGCGGCCAAAGACCATGGGTGCCTCCTGGTCCCGCCCCGCGCGTCGAAAACGAAACCCGGGACTCGGCGGCGGTGCCGCGAGGAAAAGCGAAAGCGAAGCAGCGGCAGCGGCGGCGGCGGCGGCGGCGGCGGCGGCGGCGGCGGCGGCGGCGGGAAGTGGGCGGGGCCCTGGATGGGGCGCCCTCCCTGGCCTCCGCTTCCGCCTCCGCCTAGCCGCGAGGTCGCGCCGGGAGCAGGCAGCCGCCGGGAGGGGATTCCCGCAGGGGCCGGGCCGCAGGCTGCCGCCGATGGGGACCCGCGCTGCGATCGATGGGGAGCGGGCAGGGGGTGCCAGGCCCCGTTTGAATAATTCCTGGGAGTGTGTGTGTGTGTGTGTGTGTGTGTGTGTGTCTGTCTGTCTCACCTGCGCCACCACGCTCACCGGCTCTTGCTCGCTCTCTGGTACCGCCGACGCCTCACCTGGGCTCGCCTTGCGGGCCTCGCAGACGCGGCCGCTCGCGACCCCAGCCCTGCGCCCCGAGCGCCCTCCCCGCCCGCGCCCGGACTCCAGGCCTGGGAGCCGCTGGAGCGTTTTCACCCCGCTTTGCACACGCTTTCCCCTCTTTTGGAATTCACCCCTCCTTTTGCTGACTCTCAAACTGAGAAGTGTCCCCAGACTGGCACCTCTAAGTTGACTTACGCCAAATTAAAGTCGTGCACGCAGGTCCAATGAGACAGCAGCTTGATGGCCTGGAAGCGCCTTATCAGCCAGCAGCCGGCGTCAGATGTATTGCTGCCTTTGTATAGTAAAGCAGCATTGACAAGATTATTTGGGTGTTTTGTTTTTACTCATTGACTGATATCTTTGAAAATGATTGTCCAGCAGACCCAAAAGTTAGAATTGAAACAAAGATGGAAAACATTAAACTGAAAGCATATAGTTATGATTTCAACAAATGTGCATTTAGCGTGGGATTAAGTTTAATTCTGAAAGGAAAACCCTTTATGATAGACGTGAACTATTACAGATATGTGGTTGAAGTATGGTTAATAGGCAAGGAATAATTCTGAGATTAAGATGTTTTTAGATCTTTGAGAACAGGATCATTTTTGTACTCTGTGAGCAATTTGACTTTTGGACATTTAGGGAGCAGAGATGTTGTCACCTGTGTGGAACATAAGAAAATAGGAAAAGAACAAAGTCCTTTTTGTTCCTTAGGACAGGATTGCATCCTCCCGTGAGCCTTTCTTGACCTTTTTTCCATGACCCCCCCCAATCATACCTGCTCTTAATTTAAGTTTTCCTCTCCATTTTCACTCACCCTCCTCCCTACCAGAAGACTGTGAAATTAGTGACACTGCAGGATCTGGTCTCGCTCAATGTTAACTGGGAGTCGAAGATTGAAGATACAATGTCTTCATTCATGAAGTGAAAAAAATCTCTGTCATATTTTTGAGCTCCACTTTCAAATTCCCAGGACAGAGAATCTGATGGACCCAGCTTGGGTGCATGTTTAGATTGAATAAACTTGCCTGTAGTAACCTATCCAGTGGTTGTGGAAGAAAGAAGCTGGACCTGGAAAGACACTTGAAAGAGGTCCTTGAATGAGTGAACAGCACGACTTTTTTCATTTAAAAAGCCAGAGTCTTCAACACTAACAACGTCAACCAGGAAAACATGAAAGATTCTAGTCATTCTGCTCCTAGGGAAAAAAAAAGCAGAAAGGGAGAATTAGCTAATATAAATGTTGTAATTAATAAACAATAAAATGAGAAAATAACATTTATTTTGAAAAAGAGATTGGTTTTATGGGATCCCTTCCAGGCCAGGCTCTGGCCTCCAGAGACCAGCTGGCACCGCATAAAACCGCTCTGGGGGCCAGACCCCTGGGTTGTGGGCTTCTGATTTGAAGGGTACACTATCTTTTCTCACTAAGAAATATAGTTTATACAGCTCCCTGTGAGAAGAGAGCTAACACAGCAGGTGCAGATACTTACTCCTGGCATCTCTACTGGGGAGCCTGGAGCCATGATTCATCGTGGCAAAATCCTAGAAATATGCCCTCAGAAGCTTCTGTATATCAGTCATTGATGGTTCTGTGTTTGCACCAGGAACAATGGACACACCACAGCAACTTGTCGGGGTTGCTTCGCACAAACATCAAGATTGGTGATGGGCACCTCATTCACTGATGGGGTCCTAAGATTAGGTGACCAAGACTGGTCACAGCAGGACGTGCCTACGTGTCCAGCCCACCACGTAATGGCAAACCTGAGACCCAAGCGGGCTTTCCTGACCAGCCATCTCACTCCTGTACCCAGGGTGGGAGTGCTTCTAGAAAGAAAGCACATCTATCTATGCAACCTAGATGGTGAAGGACTCAGAAGCTGTGCCCATCTCTCCAGACTCCTCTGATGTTCATCTTTTTCCTGTTATCCTTGCTCTGCATCTCTTCCCTGGAATAAAGTCCACTTGTGAGTGTGACCTGTTCCTGTCCCAGGAGTCCTTATAGCCGATTAGCAAACACGTGGGTGGTCTTAGGCTCCTAAAACACAACCCAATACACACACACACACACACACACACACACACACATGGAAATTAAATTAGAAGTTCAAAGAACTCTTACTTTGAAGTGCTTTGATATTCCATTGTATTTATTTAAATACACACACACATAATTACAACTCTGTAAATTAGTGAAATGGCACTCATTGGATGAATTAAATTACACCCAGTAAATGAGTGAACAGGAAAGACAAAGAGTTAAAGAAGATATTTGCAAAACATATAACTAAGAAAGTACATCTATACAATGAATTCTTATAAATCAATCATAAAAATGCAGAAAATCCAATACAAAAAGGGGCAAGGGATTTGAATAGGCACATCACAAACGAGAATATCCAAATAGCTAATAAATATATTAAAAAGATGCTTAACATCATTAGTCATCAGGAAACTGGAAAGTAAACCCACAAGACACCACTCCACAGCCACTGAGATGGCTAAAGTTAAACCAGATAAAGCAAACATCTCACAGTGACAACACCAAGTGAGAAGAAAGATGTGGAGCAATACTTACATTACTCTGGTCGGAGTTTACATCGGGCCAGCACTCTGGAAAACTCTATGAATTATGTACTAAAGGGGAGTATATATGTATATATATATTTTTTCTTTTCTTTTTTTCGATACGCGGGCCTCTCACTGTTGTTGCTTCTCCCGTTGCGGAGCACAGGCTCTGGACGCGCAGGCTCAGCGGCCATGGCTCACAGGCCCAGCCGCTCCGCGGCATGTAGGATATTCCCGGACCGGGGCACGAACCCGTGTCCCCTGCATTGGCAGGCAGACTCTCAACCACTGCGCCACCAGGGAAGCCCTATATGTATATTTTTTAGGAACCAGTGATCCCGTTCCTGGGTGTATACCCAACACAGATACATACTTATGTTGACCAAACGACATGTACAAGAAAATTCATGGCCTAATAGCAAAATAGTCCAAATGCTCATTATAATTGTGCAATTCAATGGATTGTGGTATATTCCAACAATAAAATCCTAGATGGTTATGAAAATGAACAAAGTACTGGTAGACACAACAAAATGGGTAAATCTACAAATATAACATTGAGTGAAAGAAGCTATACAGAAAGCAGTACATAAGGTGTTATTATGTCCACAGGAACTTCAAAAGCAGGCAAACCTAGAGGATGGTTTTAGAAAACAGGACATGGTTATCTTTGGGGCAGAGGTAGGGTTTAGGGCCTGGGGGAAGGTACTGGACACGCGAAGGTCTGAGCAAAGTTCTGTTTCTTGATCAAGATGGTTGTTACACATGTGTGCTCATTCGGTCCAAAATTTGTTCTGCTGTATGTGTATGAATTGTGCACTTTTCTTTATGCACAAGATGCTTCAGAAAAAGACTTACCAAAGTAATAATATGAAGATTGCAAGTAGCTGAACCGATTCTGCAATCTGCTAATGTGTGCCAGCCGCTGTTTGATGTTACTGCAGGATGGTCCACATCAGGGAGCAGGGAGTACCCTGGGGATGTGCAAGTCTTTAAAGAAAAAAGTCCCTGGCTAATGAAAAATGGTAGTGACATTTGGCTGTTACCTGTTTGCATTTAGATGTCTTTAGAGATGGCTGACTCCCGAGAGGTAGAGACCAAGAAGGGGCTGCCTTGACCTCCCTCCAGCCCACACCCATCTTGAGCAGTTGGGAGAAGAAATCCCTCCCTGGCCTTTGTCAGCCATGACTTTGAATAAGAAAGTCTACTTCTCTTGAGCCTTACTCTTGGATGCATGGAGGAAGACAGGTTTTGAGTGAATAAGCATATGTTCAGAGGATATCAAAGTGACGTTGACTTTTGTGAGCTCTTTGCCAGAAGGGACTTGGACTTGTTTATTTTATTCATATTTATTAATATTTTATCTGATACATAGGAGCTTCTCAATAAACCATGGTTGAGGAAAAGAAGAAAGGAAGGAAAGAAAGAATCCTTGAATGAATGAGTGAATAAGTGAATGAATAAACAAATGAATGAATATAAAAGAAACTAGCCTGGATAGAACAGACTTAAGAAGTAATAATAGGGCTTCCCTGGTGGCGCAGTGGTTGAGAGTCCGCCTGCCGATGCAGGGGACACGGGTTCGTGCCCCGGTCTGGGAAGATCCCACATGCCACGGAGCGGCTGGGCCCGTGAGCCATGGCCGCTGAGCCTGCGCGTCTGGAGCCTGTGCTCCGCAACGGGAGAGGCCACAACAGTGAGAGGCTCGCGTACCGCAAGAAAAAAAAAAAAAAGAAGAAGTAATAATAAAATAATGTGATAGTAATTATCAATTATTAAGCAGTATTGCAAGTGTTTAAGTCCCGATTCAAATCCTCACTCCCTGTGTGACATAAATTTCCCCAACAGTAAAATAAGTTAGTGCCTGCAAAATATAGCCCAGTGCCTGGTACATAATGTTATATACATGCTAGATGTTTCTAACTGATAATGTCGAACTCTACTTTCAGTGCTTGATAAACTTCATGTCATTTAATCCTTAAAATGCCCTGGGTGAAATAGACATTAATACCCATATTTCCCAGGTGTGTTAGCAAAATCAGGCAGGTAAAGAAAGTTACCCCGAATTAAACAATACTGGCTGACCTAAGATTCAAACCTTAAAATGTTTGGCTTCAAAAGTCTGTGTGGTTACCCTTTATGACATATTTGTCATAATCATATTTGATTTGTAATGGAAACTGATTTGATTTTCGTTTCTTCATACACATGTGATCTAGAAAAAAAAAAACGTATTTCTTGATTGAACCAGGCCATGGTAAGGTTATAAAATACTTTTGACTAAGTCATATTTCTCATTGCAGGCTTGGTAATCATCAAGCATACACTGGTTATTGTGCTGAATTTGCTTTCAGTTTCCTTCTCAGTGAAATAAAAGTCATCTTTGCTTCTATTCAAAACATAACACGAGTAGAAGAACAAAAGCTGACCCTAATTGAATGATTTTCCCGGCACTGTTTTAAGTGACTCACATAAATTAGAATTCTCACTCTTCACAAATATCCCTTGAGATACCTGGTCTTACAGATGGGAATTGAAGATCCAGAGAAATAAATTCACTTAGTCACGTAGCTAGTAAGTGACAAGCTAGGCTTGTGGTTTCATAAACTTAACCACTAGGGCTATCCCAACTTGCTACAAGTCTCATGAAAACATAAAACCACACACTCAAGATCAAACCCAATTCCCATTAAAGAGGGCTAAAGGATAGAAAATTTCAGTACAAATCTCAACACTTACTAGGAAAACTGTGAAAATAGATAATAAAAAACCACAATAATTCTCGCCAACTAAGAAGAATCTTGGTTATTAGAGAAATGCAGATCAAAACTACAGTGAGGAATCACCTCACACCAGTCAGAATGGCTGTCATCAAAATGTCTACAAATAATAAATGCTGGAGAGGGTGTGGAGACAAGGGAACCCTCCTGTACTGTTGGTGGGAATGTAAATTGATACAGCCACTATGGAGAACAGTATGGAGGTTCCTTTAAAAAACCAGAGTATAGAATGTGGATATTATATACTGAATGTTGTGTAAACTTTATATATATTCGTACTTACTTGTATTTGCATAAAGAAACGTTGGATGGTGTAGTCACTATGGAAAACAGCATGGAGGTTTCTCAAAAAACTAAAAAAACTAGATATGATCTAGGATATGACCATATGATCTAGCAATTCCACTCCTGGGCATATATCCGGAGAAAACCCTAATTCAAAAAGACACATGCACCCCAATGTTCATAGCAGCACTATTTACAAGAGCCAAGACATGGAAGCAACCTAAATGTCCATCGACAGATGAATGGAAAAAGGAGGTGAGTGGGATGAATTGGGAGATTGGGACTGACATATATATATATTACTGATACTATGTATAAAATAGATAACTAATGAGACCCTACTGTATAGCACAGGGAAATCTACTCAGTGCTCTGTGATGACCTAAATGGGAAGGAAATCCAAAAAAGAGGGGATATATGTATACATCTAGCTGATTCACTTTGCTGTACAGTAGAAACGAACACAACATTGTAAAGCAACTATACTCCAATAAAAATTTTTAAAAATAAATAAAAAGTAAAATAAATAAATGACTGTCTAAGACACACACAAAAAAGATGTGGTATATACATACAATGGAATACTACTCAGCCCTAAAAAGGAATGAAATAATGCCATTTGCAGCAACATGGATGGACTTATATATTATCATACTAAGTGAAATAAGTCAGACAGAGAAAGATACATATCGTATGATATCACTTATATGTATAATCTAAAATATGATACAAATGAACTTATTTACAAAACAGAAATAGACTCACAGACAGAAGAAAAAACATACGGTTTTCAAAGGGGGAAAGGCAGGGAGGGATAAATTGGAGTTTGGGATTAACAAATACACACTACTATATATAAAATAGACAATCAACAAGGATCTACTGTATAGAACAGGGAACTATATTCAATATCTTGTAATAACCTATAATGGAAAAGAATCTGAAAAAGAGCAGATAGATAGGTATAGATGAATCACTTTGCAGACATCTAAAACTAACACAACGTTGTAAATCAACTAGACTTCAATTTTTAAAAAAAGGAAGCATCTTAGAAAAGCATCTGATTTTCCTATTGTCTATTAAAAAAGGTGTAGAAATGCATAGACATGCAGGGAAATACAATGTCTAAATTTGAACATGTAAAAATGCGTACATTAAGATAAATTACTAAAGAAAGATTCAGGCATCAGTGTCATTATGTGCCTACGCGTTTTTTTGTTTTTGTTTGTTTGTTTGTTTGTAGTATGTGGGCCTCTCACTGTTGTGGCCTCTCCCGTTGCGGAGCACAGGCTCCAGACGCGCAGGCTCAGCGGCCATGGCTCACGGGCCCAGCCGCTCCGCGGCATGTGGGATCTTCCCGGACTGGGGCACGAACCCATGTCCCCTGCATCGGCAGGCGGACTCTCAACCACTGCGCCACCAGGGAAGCTCTGCCTATGCGTTTTGACTGTGATCTGAAAGGGGATGCTGAGGCTCATGGAGTAGGGTCTCATCCTCCAAGGGTCATTCATTCTTTTCACTTTATGGCTCTCCTAACAAACACCTGGGTGCCCCCAGGTGAAGGGTGCTGGAGTGGAAGCTTCTACATGTTGTGTCATGCACAAGCAATACAACAGCTACAGACGTGGCTAAGTCTCTGTCTAGTTCTACTGCTATCTGCTAGATCGAGATAGAGATTAGCTATCAATACCTTCTCCATTTGTATCCAGTTAGGAGGCTGTTATTTATACCCCTATTATTTATAGGCGGGGGAAGCAGCGGGGCAGGGAAAGCAGATGTCAGTCTTAGTCTTGAGCCTTCAGTCTTGGCCCTGTTCCAACTTTCATTTTCATGAAAAGAGAAATCCAGACTTGTGCTCAGCTGAGAGTTAGCCAAGGAAGGGGTGTCCCTGCTCCCCGTGTGACAGGTTGCCGGGCACATATAAAGTGAGCCTGCAGCTGCAGGGCGGCCTCAGGGAACCTGGCCACCATGTGGATGCTGGTACCCGTGTCATTCACTCTCAAGCTGCTGAGCGCCTTCGTGCTCCATGTGGAGCAGCCTGGGGACCCTGTTCCCCCGGCTCAGGGCAGCATTCTGGCTGGCAGGGGGCAAGAAGAGCCAGCAGCAGCGGGGCAGGAGAAAACTAAGGAAGCCCAGCAGGGAAGACGAAGAGGACCGCGATCTGCCCATCACCCCCACCAGCGTAAATTATCACTTCACCCGCCAGTGCAATTACAAGTGTGGCTTCTGCTTCCACACGGCCAAAACGTCCTTCGTGCTGCCGCTGGCGGAGGCCAAGAGAGGCTTGCTGCTGCTGAAGGAAGCGGGTGAGTCCGGACCCAGTACGAGATCAGGGGCTCAGCTGGTACGTGGCTGGCTGACAGGAGGGGGCTGGGAGCGCGCATGGGCTGGACGGTTCCCCCAGAATCCTAGCGGTTCCCACAGCACAGGGAGGATGCCCTCCCTCCAGAGGATGTGGAGGTGAATTTGGGGATGGGTGTCTAGGCCTTCCCAGCCTGCAGAGTCGGCTGACCTGGGGGTAAGTGGAGCAAACCCATCCTCCTGACGCTGCTAAGCTAAGCGAGCCACGCCTGCACCTGCCGGGTCCCGGTCCGCCCAGCCCGCGGAACAAGGCAGGTCGGGAAGGTCGTGGTGCACTCTGAGTCGGCCCGAAGCACTTGGGGTTTCCCAGAAACAGTTAATGAGGAAGGTTGCAAACAAATACAAACACTTTGACTTAAGAAACGCAATAGCTGAATCTTTGATTTTGGATTATTTGCCTGTTCTTACTATGAAACTTTAGAGAAACTATTTACGACTCAAATAAGGCAATGACTTTGCTCTGGAGACTCTCACTCAGTGTCACCACGTCAGTACACCACGTCAGTAACTCGAAGGCATATCAGAGAGACCCCAGCCTGTCCAGTTCTACGGTGACATCTTCCGCTCCAGATCTGCCCTCCTGTCTTCCCTAGAGCAAGTTCAGCCACATGGCCAACTTTTTTCTCAACTTGCTTGCTTTTTTTTTTAGTAATTTATTTATTTATTTTTGCTGTGTTAAGTCTTCGTTTCTGTGCGAGGGCTTTCTCTAGTTGCGGCAAGCGGGGGCCACTCTTCATCGTGGTGCGTGGGCCTCTCACTATCGCGGCCTCTCTTGTTGTGGAGCACAGGCTCCAGACGCGCAGCCTCAGTAGTTGTGGCTCACAGGCCTAGTTGCTCCGTGGCACGTGGGATCCTCCCAGACCAGGGCTCGAACCCGTGTCCCCTGCATTAGCAGGCAGATTCTCAACCACTGTGCCACCAGGGAAGCCCCAACTTGCTTGCCTTTTTTTACAGACATGTAACATACATTTGCACAGACCTGCACACACCCAGGTAAACAGCACACAACTCTAGACAGAAAACAGCAGGGCATCCAAAGGGCACGCTCCCTTCAGCCCCTGCCGTTCCTGCCCAGGATAACCACTAGCTCTTACTCTAACACACACACTAGTTTTGCCGGATTTTGTGCTTGATACGGTGAGATCGTAGGCTTGCACTTTACTGGATCGGACTCATTTTGCTTCCCATACGCCTGCCCAGTCACCCACAGCTCATCCAATGCCTGACCCACCTTGCCGTTCCCATTGGGGTCTGGTTCAGGGTCTCATTATTTCTCACCAGGACTGCTACAATTCATCTCATTGTCTCTGGGTCCCCTCTGAAAGCACGTTATCTTACTAAAATATATATTTTGATGGCTAACTCCCCACTTAGCTCTCCTGCATGGCTTCCAAGCCCAAACTTGTCAGCACAGGCTTCAAGCTCAGTGTTGCCATCCTTCACCCCAATTCCTGAAGGGCCCCAAGCTGTGGACACATCATGTGACACAGTTCTCCCACAACACCTGCATCGTGGAGCCTGTGATCGCACTGTTCTCTCTTCCTGGAATGCTTGTCACCTCAGTCTCTGTTGGTGAACTTTCAAAGCTCCTTAGAATTATCCCTGGTCCTCGTCATGCAGAATGAATGCCCTCTCACCTTCCTTTGTGATCCCATGGCATTTGTTACAAATGCATGTATTATAGCATGTTTTATTTATTTTATTTTTTTACTTGAATGAAAGATTCTTTAAATCCTATAATGCTTTACAGTTTTCAAAAGTTTCACACACATGATTTCATATAATCCTAATTATAACCCTTTTTCTCCCTAGCCCTATCTTGCCCCTCCCCACTTCCCTCTCCCCACTGGTAACCACTAGTTTGTTCTCTATATCTGTGAGTTTGATTCTTTTTTGTTTTATTCACTAGTTTGTTGCATTATTTTAGATTCCACACATAAATGATATTATACAATATTTGTCTGACTTATTTCACTTACCCTAATGCCCTCCAAGTCCATCCATGTTGCTGCAAATGGCAAAATGTCATTAGTTTTTATGGCTGATTAGCATTCCTTTGTGTATATACACCACAACTCCTTTATCCGTTCGTCTATTGATGGACACTTTTAAAAAAATGTAAAAGCTTTTGCACAGCAAAGAAAACCATTGACAAAATGAAAAGACAACCTATTGAGTGGGAGAAGATATTTGCAAATGATATGACCGATAGAGGGTTAGTAGCCAACATACATAAATAGCTGAGACAACTGAACATCAAAAAACAAAAAACCCGGTTAAAAAATGGGCAGAACTGAATAGAAATTTTCCAAAGAAGAAATGCAGATGGCCAACAGGCACACTTGAAAAGATGCTCAACACCACTAATCATCCAGGAAATGCAAATCAAAACCACAATGAGGTATCACCTCACACCAGTCAGAATAGCCATCATCAAAAAGTCCACAAATAACAAATGCTGGAGAAGGTGTGGAGACAAGGGAACCCTCGTACACTGTTGGTGGGAATGTAAATTGGTACAGACACTGTGGAGAACAGTATGGAGGTTCCTTAAAAAACTAAAAATAGAATTACCATATGACCCAACAATTTCACTTCTGGATATATATCAGAAAGAAGTAAAAACACTAATTTGAAGAGATACATGCACCCCAATGTTCATAGCAGCATTATTTACATTGCCAAGGTATGGAAGCAACCTAAGTGCCTACTGCAGCATATTTAAAATTGTGCTCTTGTGTCTTGTTTTTAATATCTGGGTCCCCAAAGAGTTTGAGTTCCAAGATTGAAACCTAGCATTCTGCTTATCTTACTGCCTAGCAAAGTATCTAGAAGGTAATAGGAATCTAATGAATGTTTTTGAATGGATGAATTAGTGCATGAATGAACAAATGAAGAGAGGTGTGGGGTTATGGAACAAACTTAGCCTCTTGATTCACACGGCCAGGATTTGAGTTCCTGCTCTAGCACTTAAACAATGTGTCAAGACATTTAACTTTCTGAATATCAGTTTAATATTCTTTAAAATACAGACAATAGTGATAACTCATATATCAACCTTAAAAAGTTGTTACAAGGCACAAATAAATAAATGCTCATATGTTTTTTAATAGAGTATAAACTATTACAGTTATAATTAATACTTTTATATCATGACCTCTCAGTTTTAAGTAAATAAAACCAAAGTTAGTTAAAATGGTTAAGGTATAGCATGGGTGATGTGTCCTGTAAGTAAGATTTCTGGCAAATAGAGGAAAATCTATTTTGGTAGCTATTAAAATTTTAAATTTATTTTTAAATTTAAACAATAAAAGTACATTACATTTAAAATTACTGCTCTGGCTGAAGATGCTTCTAAAATATATTATTTACTTCTTTGGGTTTTTTTTTTTTTTTTTTTTTGGCTGAGTTGGGTCTTTGTTGCTGCGCGCGGGCTTTCTCTAGTTGCAGCGAGGGGGGCTACTCTTCATTGCAGTGCACAGGCTTCTCATTGCGGTGGCTTCTCTTGTTGTGGAGCACAGGCTCTAGGTGTGCGGGCTCAGTAGTTGTGGTGCACAGGCTCAGTTGCTCCGCGGTATCTGGGATCTTCCCAGACCAGGGGTCGAACCCTTGTCCCCTGAACTGGCAGGTAGATTCTTAACCACTGCGTCACCAGGGAAGCCCACCTCTTTGGCTTTTGAACAGAACAGACTGAATAGAACTCAAGCATTATGAGCATCAGCTATTGATCTGTGCTGTGACAGGATGGCTTGTATGTTGGCACCACTGTGAATTAATTGCTCCTCGTCTAAGCTCTTAGCAACATCTCTACATCCTGTTTGTTCAGTTTTCTCATTCTTTCATCACCTCTAACCTAATCCTCAAACTCCTCACGGGCTACACCACTGGCCAATACACTGTTTCACTTTCTCTAGTTATGTGCCCCTATTTAACCACACTTTTAGGGAATCGTATTTTTATTGGATAATAATGCTTATCATACATGCCACCTCCTAGCATGTTAGCTTATAAATAGTGAGGTGTTATAATTTACCACCGCCCCATTGTAGGAACATCTGAGAGTAAAAGAGGGTGCTAGAAAAACTAACTGATGAGATTTGGTCCTCCATAAACCGGGACTGTCCTGGGAAAGCTAGGATGGAGGGCGACCCTGCACACTTAGAAAGATCAAAGGCTTTGGAGCTTGGGCGTACGTCCTAGTGCCACTTTTCTCTCATCTCATTCTATTACATTGAGAAAATACTACTTTTGCCATTAAAATAATAATGGATGTTGATGAAGTGGAAAACTAGAAGGAAAAGCCGCGCTCTGTCTGTCCCAGGTATGGAAAAGATCAACTTCTGCGGTGGAGAGCCATTCCTCCACGACGGGGCAAATACCTTGGCCAGCTGGTGAAGTTCTGCAAACAGGAGCTGCAACTGCCCAGCGTGAGCATAGTGAGCAATGGGAGCCTGATCCGGGAGAGGTGGCTCCAGAACTACGGTGAGAGCCTCGCGTGGCACGGGACGGCCGCCTCTGTCACTGTCTGTTGCTCTATTTCCCTCCATCCCGGGCTTTTGGCCAGGCCTGCTGGGGATCCAAAGGGAGGAGGAAACAAGTGGGCTTACTCTAATCTCTTTTCAAGCTGGTAGGGCTCTAAGTCAACAAGTATGGCAGGGCAGATAACAGAACAGACTAGCCCCAGAACTCTTCCGTCCATTATCAGCGTAGCTAGTTTTAGCTGAGCCGCTAGTGGGGAGAATTAACGCAGTGTACAGTTTTGCAAGCCCTGACCTTATCGTTTGCTATTCATGTTTAATTTTTAAAGTCTTTTCGAAAATAACTCTATTTTAGTAGTCTCGTGTACAAATTAAGTGATTAGACTAGAACAGTCGTTCTCACCTTTGGCTGAATATTTGGCTACTGAGGAACTTTATAAAATATCTGTACTGGGACTGGACTCCAGACTAATTATATCAGAGCCTCGTGGTATGTGGACAGGCCAAGTTGGGGTGCTCCGAGGGATTCCATTATACGACCCAGGGTTACAAACCCCTGGTCCTAAGACTGGGAAGCTAAGTTTTACATAGATGTTAATATTCAGAGAGCAGTACCTGGAATTTAGGAGGCACTTGAAAAATGTTAGCTATTATTACTACTATCATTTTGGGAAACAGTTCTAACTGAACTCTTAGAGTGTGCTTTGCTTTGTGTAAGTTGTTTGAGCCTTGAAATCATCCAAAGGGTAGTTGCACTTGTGATCTGTTGAGGACACTCACAGGAGATCTCTGATGAAATCCTCCTTCCAAGATGATGAAGAAATGGATGTGGATCTGGGTGTGGATGTGGGTAGAACAGCCCACCTGAGGAAGGTTAACAGGAAGACCACAGGGCAATGAGTCAACATCAAAATGACCGTGAAGGGAGTCACTCAGTGAAAGAGGGGGTTCAGAAGTTCAAAAGTAAGCTTTGGGAACCAGATTCCGAGCAGTAAGACAGGGTTAGGGAGCTGTGTGATCAGAGAAGAACTGGTTGGGTTTGCTGTCTGTGTCCCCAGGGCAGCGTGCTCTCTCCAGGATGGGCTCTACATGCTGTCAATATGGTGTAAAGAGTAGGGACCAGGAGGGTTGCTGCACCTTTGGGTCAAAAGCTCAAATGTTGTACGGGAGAGGTGGTGCAAATTAGTGAATTTGGAAGTGCATAAGAAAAAGGATCATTAGCGGTAGGGAGACAAAAAGAAAGTGTAAGGACTATTAATAGTGGACACGTGGACAGTCATTTATGAACTTCCGTTGATCCTGGTCCTATATGGGAGTTCAAGGTTAGTGCTGCCATATGCTCAAATTATTAAAGATACATCATAAATCCACATTCTATGTTAAATCTATCCCCCCAAAAATAGTTGCAAACAGTTTGAAATATTTTTAGATGTCTGGAGGAACAAACAAAACGTTTATGTCTACCTATGTGGTCCATAAGGCTCCAATTCTCCACCTCTGGTTTAAAGGCCTGTGTCTGCATCCTTGGATGGAAAAGCCTAATGGTGACGGTTTTCCCTCAGGGGAATATTTGGACATTCTCGCCATCTCCTGCGACAGCTTTGACGAGCAGGTCAATGTCCTTATTGGCCGTGGTCAAGGAAACAAGAACCACGTGGAAAATCTCCACAAATTGAGGACGTGGTGCAAAGATTACAGAGTGGCCTTCAAGATAAATTCTGTCATCAATTGATTCAATGTGGATGAGGACATGACGGAAGAGATTAAAGCCCTGAACCCCATCCGCTGGAAGGTACGTACCGAGTTGCTTTTGCTGGTTGTAATTAAGAGAACGGTCAGGAGAGGCTTACTTCGGCAAAACCCGAAATGATAAGGATACAGAGAACTATGGACTCAGAAAGCCAGTTGGGAAAGCAGGCCCTTGGTCCTTCTTTCAGCTCTGCTAAACGTTAACTACGTACATTCTCTTTGCCTCAATTTCCCCCTTATAACTGATTTCCTTCTGGGAAATTGTGAAAGTACATATAAAAGAATATGAGAAGTGCTTGGAGATATTCTGAAGAATATGTTCATAGGAAGTCTAACTCGTATGTGTTTATTAAAATAATAAGACTGATTTGTCTTAAAAGCAATTGGCCTATTTATAAATGGGTATGTGTTCTTCATAAATTCTGTTACTTCATTTTTCGTAGAATTATTAGAAGCTATTAGGAGAAAGGCCATCCCCAAGTGGTAGCGAAATTCATTCCCAAGATTCCTTCACCCAGATGTGTGCTTTAGGGCTTAGCCCCACTATCAGCTACTAAAAAGTCTAAGGTTCAAATACTCGTAAGCCAGTTCACAGTGACTTACAGCACCCACCATGCACAGATGCTTACAAAGAATTATAAGCTGAAGGTTTCTGCCCCTGGATGTTCTTCAGAATGAACTCAGGGAACTGTTTCAAATCAGCTTCTTGGGCCTCATCCTATACCCACTATCCTGAAGCAGATTAGCCGGAGGGTTTGTGTGAATACGTATTCTTAACAAGCTGCCCCGATGATTGCTATGCAGGTATCCAAAGTCTGTGCCTGAACCCCAGACTAATGCAACTAAAGATAAGATGTAGAATTCAATTCTAGCAAGTAAAAGAGTTAAAGAAAACTCTTGTAATATAAAGCTATGTGTGCTGGGATAATGTGGCAAGGTGAAACAGGCAAGGTTTATTTCTGCCAAAGAGCCAGGAAGACTTCGTGTAGGAGGAGGTATTTGGCTCCTGCTTGGACAGAGGGACAGAATTTCCACAGGTAGGGAAGACCTAGGGAAGGAATTCCTGTCTAGACACCAAGAAAACCTTTCCTATCAAAGCTGCCTGGGATGTGCTGTTAATCCCACGTTAGCATTCAGAGAAGGGTTGTGGAGATGGGAACGGGATTAATGTATTATTTTCCTGAGGTTATCCTGTAACATGTGGAAATGGGCTATGGGAAACAAGAAATGTTTCTTACTTTAAAAAGTTTTAATTTGTATGTTGAACTTGATGTTTGGTTATATATGTAAGTAAGCTGGAATATCAGCCACTCTCCCAGGTCCAGGAGGAACTGAAAACAGCTACAGAAACAGGTGTGATGGGAAGACCCCAGGCTATGACCCACTGTGTGGAGGTGTCAGAGGAGAGCCAGAGGGCTAAGCTCTAAGCTCTTAGATTTCCCTTCTAGAGCCCCCTGCCAGTCATCACTCATGTACTATACTTATATATTATAAATACATATTATATATATTTTTTCTCATAGCTTTGGTTTGCTCATGGCTCCTTGTCACTTGTTCTCTATCTCTTTTCTCCAATCTTTCGACCCCTACTCTGGCTTCCACTTGCCTGATTCACTCCAGAATTGCCTTTTCAAAATTCTGACATTTTTTAGAGGGAGAGGATTAGCTGCTGTCCATTTAGAAAACAGTTTTTGCATCAGATCACTGAGGTCTGCAGGATGCAAGTTGATGTAAACCTGGATCAGGTGTCAACTGTTATGCAATTGCTCACGTGGTTCAGAACCTGGTTCCCCAGGCAGCCTCCTCCGCGGGAGGCCCTGGGCTTGCAGGCAACCATTATTTTGTAGTCTGAAAATATTAGGTTCTAAGACTAGATCAAATGTAATCTAGATCAGTTTTTAAAAATGTATATTTTGGGAATGTTTGGGCTTGTAGTACCATATCCCTACATTTCAGGGCATGTTCTCATTTCCCCAGAGCAGTGTCTTTCTAGAATGTTCCCTAGTTGGAGGAGTCTTCTTTGCTCAGGAGAGGTTCAGGGAGAAATGAGATTTGGGGCAAAAAGAGATGGAAAGCTCTTCACAAAGCCAACACCACACTTGTGTTTCAGGTCTTCCAATGCCTCATAATTAATTGAAGGTGAGAATTCTGGAGAAGATGCTCTGAGAGAAGCAGAACCGTTTGTGATAAGTGATGAAGAGTTTGAAGCGTTCTTGGACCGCCACAAAGACGTGCCCTGCCTGGTGCCCGAGTCTAACCAGAAGGTTGTATGAAGCAAATGTTGTTTTGTTCCCCATCACACATTTAGCTCCAAACAGGAAAGTGTCTCCACCAAGGGCTGCACACACTGTGGCTTTGGAGGGTTTGCGTGGACGGATGGGAGTAGTCTCAGGGCTGAGGTGGAAGTTTCACTAGATCTTTAGGTTTCCAATGTGAAAAATTGGATCCATCCTGTTAGTCCAAATGTATGTATCATGTAGTTTAAACAGGGTCAGCCAAAGCACGTCTACAGTTTGGAGCTTCCAGGTGTTATCAGAGACAGAGTAAATAATCAGTGTGTTCTCAGAAGGTAAAGAAAAAAGAACTTATTCAAAGCTACATTACTGCAGTGTTAGGAACAGGAGTAAAAAATTGAAGGTAGCCTGATATTCAACATACAGAGAACAGGTAAGCTCATGTTCCCTGTATGGAATGTTATACTGACTATATAACCTATTTCAAAGAATATTAGGGAACAAGGATAAATTTGCATGATATGATATTAGGTACAAATGAGGAACTATAGGCAAAATTCATTTGACCTTTAATCCTAATGTGCAAAAACTGTGTGTATGTACACATCCCATGGTCATCTTGGGATAATGGGATTATCAGTCATTCTTGTTTACCCTGATAACTGTTTGGACTTTAAATTTTTCTAAATAGGTAGTTTTATTATTTTTAAAGTATTTAGAAATCAAAACTTTCCCCATCTTCTGCCAAAAAAGATACATGCAGCAAAATCTCTCCCTCATATGCTTACATCATATTAGAAATTTGAGAACAAGGATTCATTCCTTATACTTCAGACTTCTGAGTAATGTTGACCAGAGTACGAATAAAAAAATTCCTGAATGGGGTCAGAGCAGCTTTTGAAAAGAAGCCAGAGAACAGAGGAGAATACTCATATCTATACACTATTTTATTTGACTTTTTAAAATTTGCCTTAATTACATAGGTAATGTGAGATCAAAGAAAATACGTCATAAATTACTGCTTTTTGAGCACTTCACAGAGGCTTCATGAGCCAGAAATATTACCCCCGTTTTAGAAACTCTGAGGCTGAGTCATAGGGTTAACTGACCTCACCTACATGACAGAAAGGGTTAGCTGACCTCACTCATGTCAGAGGCAAAGTGAGCTGATCTCACCTACATGAGAGGCATGGTTAGCTGACCTCATCTGTGTCAGAGGTACAGTTAACTGACCTCATCTATGTCAGAGGTATATTAACTGACATCATCTGTGTCAGAGGTGAAGTTAGCTGACCTCGCCTGTGACAGAGGTAGAGTTAGCTGACCTAACCCATGTCAGAGGCAGAGTTAACTCACCTCCCTTAGAGCCCAGCAAGGGACAAACTGGGGTTTGGATAACTCCAAAGCCTGAGAAGCTTACTAGTCAGTTCATTTCAAACTTCATTGTACAGACCCCGCCCCCCCCCCAGGCAGGGTCTTGCTAAAATGCAAATTTAGAGTCAGCAGGGTTGGGGAAGTTATTGAGAGGAGGTGACCACTATTTGACCCAGAGCTGGACTGGGGCAAGTGGAGGCTCCTAACCCCTCCTCTGTCTTCGGGACGTACCCTCCCACGGTGAGACCATCTGGATGGCACATGTAACTGAAGCCAGCTCAGGCTTCTCTATAAACTTTTAAGACTAGCAGAGGGTGCTGAGGTCTTCTTGTCTTGCAGGTCACCCAAGACAAGCTTTGTGTGTCGGTTCCCTTGCATTGGTGAGGTCAGCTCACTTCACCTCTGACATAGGTGAAGTCAGCGAACCCTGCCTCTCATGTAAGTGAGGTCAGCTAACTATACCTGATGGAGGTGAAGTCAGTTAACTATATCTCTGACATAGGTGAGCTCAGCTAACTTTATCTCCAATGTAGGTGAGGTCAGCTAACCATGCCTCTTATGTAGATGAGGTCGGTGAACTCTGCCTCTGACATAGGTGGGGTCAGTTCACTTTACCTCTGCCGTGGGTAAGGTTTCCCCCAGGGAACTCCCAAGTTTGCAAACCAGCAAGCAGGTCTTAGGTGGACCCATGATTCAGCATTTTAACCAGCTCCCAGGTGATGCTGATGCCTGGCCCACCTCCAGACATTCAGGAACAAGGTCCCGAACTGGCCAGGCACAGGAGGAGTTGGCAAACTACAGCCCGTGAGACGAACCCAGAATGCAAGCCAAGAATGGTTGGAAAAAAAATCAAAACAAGAATGACATCTGTGACTCATGAAAAGTATACGAAATGCAATTTCAAGGTTGATAAGGAAGGCTTCAGTGGAACACAGCCATGCTTCCTCTCTAAGCATTGTCCACAGTGGCTTTTAGTTGCCACAGAGACCACATGGTCTATGAGGCTGAAAATATTTACTCTCTGGCCCTTTACAGAAAAATGTTTGCAGACTCCTACCTCTATGGGGTACGTATAGAGGGTATACCTTCCTATGAGAGTGTAGGCACACTCTCTATCTACCTATAGAAGGCATAACTAGTTACAAGTAATGTAAGTAATATTAAAATCCTCAGATAAGCTCCCAGGTAATAGCATTAAAGGGATTCTGCTTTATTCACTGAAAAGGGGGTCCATCAGAGGCATGGCGGACACAGGGAATATTGAACAATGAAGGACAGGGCTCCCCAGAGCTGGAGGAAATGGGGAAATTAGCCTGGGGCTTTCACTGTCAGAGGAGCTTTCAGAGTGGCATGTGACCCTTCCAGCATGGGGCAGAAGCCAGCCTGCTAGAATCTGCTAGAATCCGAATGGACACAAACAGATGGCTCGGAGATGAGTGTTAGGTGGGTATGGGGCACTGGCAGATGGCTCACCTTGTAAGGGACGCATCTAAAGACACTCAAGAGATTTAAGAAACGTGGCCTCCAGAAATAATAAAGCACAAACGCACAAACGCGGTAAGATAGACAGTTGAGCGTACATACTGAAAAATATGCTTGAAACTAAGTTGGTATGTGATTTCTGCCTTGCAGATGAGAGATTCCTACCTTATTCTGGATGAATATGTGAGTATGTCTAATGCGTTATAAAATGATCCCTTAAAAATTCATTAAGCAGCAAGGTCAGGGTTGAGTTATAATCGGCATAACCATTTAGTCCATATTCATTCTTTCTGGCCAGCATTTCATATTTTTATTGTCACTGACTAACATTAATATTATAGAGCCCTTACTTCGCTGTGTCCATCTCTGAGCTAAGGGGTTGGGCAGGCATTGGCTTGCATCTGATCCCAGTGTTTGCACACACCCGCACTCGATGGTCTTTTCCCTATGGCTATGGATCCATGGATGTCGCACAGAGCTGACATCACACAAAGCAGTGCCCTTTGTTATGCCATCTTCGGCTGGGTTCTCTGGTCAAGGGGCACCCAGGGATCTTTGCAGGAAGGACATGTCACACTTGACGTTATTGCCTTTAATACCTCAGATGCTGCCAGCTTGTCCTCTGACAGATAGCTCTTGGCTTTGCAGAGAAGAGGTTACAGTTCCTCTCCAAAAGCCACTGGTACCTTCCTACCCCACTGCCTTCCAAAGGAAGAGATATGCCATCATTCTCCAAACTGAAAAACAAATCACTTCTCCCTTTCCTTGTGTCTTTTTCTTTTCTTTTTCTGTCCCAATTCATAAACTTTTGCCAATATTTCTAGCACTGGACAAATAATTCCATTCAAAGATCTGTTTTTAAGAAATGAGCTCCAACAAGAACCATGGCTTTTCCATATTTAAACTGAATTTGGTGTTTCGAGAAATGCTTGCTGTGACTTTTGATATTTTATTATTTTCAAGTTAAATAGTGATGATTCACAGTCATTCATTTGTTGTCAATATGTGCTTTCTTTAAGGAACAGAGGGGAAAAGGTGGTAACACAAATGTTCAGTTTATGGGTTCAAGGTAGAGAGGAAAAGTCAAACAGAATTTATTTTTGGAGTACCATGACTGGCTGGGGATTGTTTTTTTTGGCTGGGGATTTTGACCAATGTTCCTCCACAAACTCTCTGGTTTCTGTACAGTTGGAATAAATAGAGTAGGAACAAAATTTACTTTTGGCAATCTAAGAATATTTTGATTCAACAAGTGTTACTACAAAACGCTGTGTGCCATGGTAGGTCACAGAGGTGTGAAGATCTGGTTCCTGTCTGTAAGATGCTTAATCTAGGATAAAAACCAAGACACTTAGCAGGGCATGTGCTACTCTTCTTGATGTGGGACCTGCCCGCCTCTGTATCACCTTTCTTACCATACTATCTCCCTTTCTTAAAAGAAGCTTTTACACTTTGTTTTTTATTTACACTTTTTTTTTTTTTAAATTCCTGCACACACAGTTTTCACTCCAGGAATATCATCTACCTGAAATTTCCCAAACTCACTGTACTGTTTCACGCTTCTGGGCTTTTACGATATTGTTCTCTCTAGCTTACAATTTCAAAACATAACTTAGATGGCAACACATTTTGGAAACCTTTCCTGATTACCCCGCCCCCCAGTGGAGGGACAGGCACGTGTATATAATTCTGTTTATCATGCCCTTACCTGGTCTCAGGTGTTCACGTGGGTGATGGGAGCTGGTTGAGTACAGAGATGGTGTCCCCAGAGTTCAACGCCCCCAGTGAAGCATCTGGTTCACAGCTCTCCACAAACATCTGTTGAAATGATTGGAACATCAAAAGTCATTTTGAGTTGATCCCCCGAATTGAGTTTTACAGGAAATATCCCAATTTCTGTCATGAATTTCCTAGATGCGCTTCGTGAACTGCAGAAACGGGCGGAAGGATCCTTCCACGTCCATCCTGGATGCTGGCGTAGAAGAAGCTATAAAATTCAGCGGCTTTGATGAAAAGATGTTTCTCAAGCGAGGAGGGAAATACGTATGGAGCAAGGCGGACCTGAAGCTGGACTGGTAAAGCTGAAGGCTGAACAGCCTTCAGCCCATCTGTGGGGACCGCCCTGGCACTCAGCGCGTGGCTGCCCTGCTTCCCGTAGGCACTGCCAGCGGCCCCAAATTCGATTTTCAGTCGCACGTGGAATCTGATTGCCTGTGGTAACTGAACAGATAAATAACTGGGAAAATTGAAATCCTTAGAACATGCAAGACCATCAACTTTAGTTAATTAGCTTATTATGGATTTAATTTTTGAGTAGTATTTACTGACTCCTTTATTTCCATTTTGAAGTTATTTTTCTAGTCCTTTCATTTGATAGTTATTTTCCCATATGGAAAAATTACAAATTATCTCCCCCGATTATTTCTGCTTGCGGTGAGGCTCTTTCCTTTTCGGCCTTCATATCACTGCAATCTTGGACTTTTTACCCAGAAGTTTAGAAATAGTCCATACACGTTTCAAAGAATAAGAAATGCTCATCTTACCAGGCTTTGATAAGTGCCTAGAAGGAGATAACTCATCTCCCCGGGGCTCTGCATGGCCCTGACCCACGCTGGCTATTCCAGGAATGTGAGTGATCTCTTCTGCTCCCCTTTCTCTTCCAAGATTCTTAACAAAACCAAGGTGTGCTTTAAATTTAGTGAGGACGTTGACATGGGGTCAGGGCTTGGGTTGCTGTGTGAATCTGCTGAGTCTGTCAAGCAACAGCATATGAGTTTACTTGCTTGGTTGTCCCCGTGTCCCTGAAAAGCGACACGTTCCTGGACTGGCATGAACTCATCTGCAAAAGCAGCAGGCGAAGGTGGAGCAAAGGGTGTGGCGAAGAGTGTAGGATGAACCAGAATTTTCTGTAGATGAAGCTGTGGCACAATATAATATTTCCCATTTAACTCTGAATCACTTGAAATAAGAATGTAATCTAGGTCAATATAAGATACAGAGCCTTCCTTTGCTACGCTTAAAAAGAGCTTGAGGGAAAATGTCATTTGAATTGGGTCAAGAAAAAAAAAATTCTCCTCTTGGAAATACCACATTCAGTTTGTTCCTGCAACCTAGACAGTATACCATTTCCTGGGAAATAATAAGTTCCTATCACTGTTTTACAAAAGCAAAATCATGGACAATTTTTTGCTCAAAGAACTCTTGTCATCCAGCTGCAGTTCCAGAGTTGGCCACTAGGTGGCATTTAAATGTTGCCTGATTCCGCTATGCAGCCATGCAGAAATTCCGCTTCAGAATCTTTTTTCAACACTTGGTGATTTTGAAAGTGGTTTATGTGATTTTTTTTTCCCAGAAAAGATATTCCTACTTCAAATTTTAAATCACTGTAATTCAACTGAAATATGTCTTCTGTGATAGAATTGTTGTCATGTATTTTCCATTTTATTTTATGTTTTGAAGAAAAAAAAAAGAATTAGAAAGTATTTTTCCTCTGTGGGTCTTGATAGTATCTAAACCATGACGACCTTAATATAATCAGATAACCATAAAACAGGTTTTTTGTTTCTTACTTAACATGAGTTTACTTTGCTGACCATTCCATTATTCCACAGAGAAAGGGCACATATGTGAAAGCACAGAAGACATTGTGTGGTATCCAGTAGATGCTCAATCATTATAATCTGAAACAAAATCTGAATCTGAAGCCCAAATCCTCTGAGTTGAAGTGAATTTCTCTCGAGCTGAGGGAAACTGCATTTCTGTTTCCCTAAAGGGAAGTATAAAACAAAACACTACACTTGAGAAAAAAAAAATATATATATATATAAAGAGAAAAAAACAAAAAAAAATACAAAAATGAACAAAAATCAGAAAAAGAGAAAAACAATTAAGCTATTTTAAATGCACTTTCCAGCTGTTTTTACACCACAACGCCCTTTCTTATGCACTGAGAGAATTTTCAAAGCCTTCATGTTTAAAATATTCAAATGTTCATTTTTCTTAAGTGGGAGAAGTCAGGACATTTATCATTAGAGTAAAATTCAAGTTTGGTTTATATAACATTTTGCTTTATAGTTTCCATTTTTAAATATGTGTATCAGCTTTGTGAGACATATTCCTTTTTATTAGGAAAATAAAAGGTAATTTAAGTGAGGTATCTCAATGTAAGTGTTAAAGGCAAGTATTTTGTGGTGCTTTCAATTATTGCTTAGTTTGGCTTGTGATACTATGAATAGAATCTTGTCTTAAGAAACCTAGAAAGATCAGACATTAGTAACAGCGTACTGGTTTAGAAAGGATGAACCATCTCTGTTATTTAGTGATAAATGCTATGAAAGTTGCCTGTTTAAGTTTGAAGATGAATGAGATCATTTGGCTGAATCATCTGAAATGTCAGCTCCTATTCTATGACAATCTGGAGTTTGGAGTCTAGTTGTTGGATCAGTAACGAGAATCATGATACTAAAACAGGCGGACAAATTCTCAATGAGGCTCCATCAGGCAATAATTCATCCCGCAGGCTGCTCTTCTGTTGAAAAGACTGTTTCATTCACTGCGATTAGTTGAAGACTAATCATGCAATAAGATTTTAAGGTTTTTTCTTGAGTATATTTAGGACATTCTTAATTTTAGAGAAATATATGTAAATATGTATATTTTTTTCTCCATATATGATGCTCTTGACTACTGGTCTGTTGTATTGTAAGATGTTATAATACATTAAAGTATTTTTTGTACATTACCTTCACTTTCAGCGGGTCAATGTAGTGAAGCCTCTCCTTGGCGTGTGTTTTAAAGTAATGACATGCTTTTACAAACCACCCTCGCTAAAGGCAAGTACACTTTAAAAATCAAGAAGGTTATCAATAATTAATAAGCACATCTCAACCAACCCACTGGGCAACAAGATGGAGCAGAGGTGAGCCCCTGGGGAAAAAACTCCTTGTGTTCTAAAATAAAAGCCAGACTCTTGGGGGCCCAGTGTCCAAAACTTGATCCCTTCTGAAGGAATGAATTCCTGCAGACAGGCAGCAGGAATAGTACCAGCCCAGGGTACGAGTGTTCGTAGAACCACCATTCTGAGTGTGACCTGGTCAGCAGTCCAAATGGCAGGCGTCTGGCACCCCGGAGTCCAAGGACGTGCAGAGCTCCCCCCGAGCACCCAGTTCCAAGCGGTCTATTCAGTCACCTCAGATGCATCAGGCCGGCCCTGCCGCTGCTTCCCCTGTCAGCCTGTTTCTCCCTCCCACCTGCTTCCTGGCTGTGGGAGCTAAGACTTTCACATCCCTAGCTCCAATGCCCACCTCACATCCTCCAGACGCAGACTCGTCCTCCTCGGACATGCGGCATTTCCCAGGCATGTACTTGCACTTGATCTCCGGTTACAAGCACTCACTTCTTCAAGAAGGATATGGCCTCACTACCTTTTCCCATCCTGGATACAGGCCAACACTGGGCTCCAGCCCCCAGGACAGAGGTCAAATCCAGGGGCTCGAAGACAGTGAAAGAGACTCAAGGGGCAGCCAAGGTCCTCTGTCATCGTGGCTGGGACACGGACAGCCACATCTGGGGTACACAACCCAGTGTCAAGCCACTGCTGGTACATGTCGTACCAGTCAGGGGAAAAGGATGGGAAGTTATGCAGAAAACCCACATAGCAATTTCAACTTAGATGCCATTGAGCTGGGTTTGAAAGACCAGAAAGAGTTTAACCACATTTCCCCCCCGCCCATGATTCTAAAAAGAATATGCATTTGGAGAATATCTGAAAAACAAAGTAAAGCAAAATGAAGAAAATAAAAATTACCCATAATTGTATCACCCAGAGGCAACTGCTAATTAATTTCATGCATATGTCCAGTAATGCATAGTTTTAATAGAATTGAGCTCTTACTCAATTTTATTTTCCACTAATATCTTATGAAGGGTTTTAAAGCCAATTAGCATTCTTACACTTTAATGAGAACAGCCAGTTCTTAACAATTCACACAAAAAGATGAGAAGAGATTCAATGGTATTCTAAAAAAAGCAGTTAATTTGAAAAAAAAATCACTGGATTTCATTTTTGAGCTGTTTACATGTTTGATTATGAATGTGAGTGCAACTTGTGCTCTGGGAATTCACTTCATCTAGAAAATATACATATAATAATGAAAAGAAAGGTTCTCTGCGCAAGTTCATTCCAGGAGGATCCAGGGAACTGCCCAAAAGTGATTTATTTTTTCACCTGGGGCCATCTCGGCTTGTCCTTGCCTGATTCCTTTTTTTTTTAGGCTGCACCGGATCTTAGCTGTGGCACTCCAGGATCTTCCTTGAGGCACGTGGGATCTTTCAGTTGCGGCACGCGGACTTCTTAGTCGTGGCATGAGGGCTGTTAGGTGAGGCATGTATGCAAAGTCTAGTTCTCTGACCAGGGATCGAACCTGGGCCCCCTGCATTGGGAGCATGTCATCTGACCCACTGGACCGCCAGGGAGGTCCCGTCCTTGTCTGATCCTGCTCCTAATTCCCATGTGTGAGTTTTTCCACACCACCAAGCAATTCTCCCACACCAGCTGGATGTCCTACAATTCAACTCAAGTCTGACACTCTCTACCTGGTGGTAGCATCAGATTCTACAGGTTAAGGGCTCTGTCCTACAAGACTGTCCCTCACCACCCCTCCCCCCAATGCAGATGCCAATCACAACTGCAGGTTGTCACCTGTGCTTCTGACTGACCAGCTATATCGAAGGTTCCAAGGACCCCCTCCTAGGATTGGATTAATTTGCTAGCCCAGCTCACAGAACTCAGAGAAACATTTTACTTATTAGATTACCAGTGTACCATGAAAGGATATAGCTTAGGAACAGCCGACGGAAGAGGTGCAGGGGGCCAGGTATGGGGAAAGGGCCCAGAGCTTCCATGGCCGCTCCAGGGGCACCAGTCTCTCCCAGTCTCCACATGTTCAACAACCTGGAGGCTCTCTGAACTCCATCCCTTTGGGTTTTTATGGAGGATTCATTACGTAGCATGACTGATTAGATCATTAGCCACTGGTGATTGAACTCCCCTTCTGGAGGTCTGAGGGTGGGGCTGAAAGTTCTAACCCCCTAATCACATGGTTGGTGCCCTGGCAATCACCCCCCCACCAGAGGTGGCCTAGGGGCTTTCCCAAAGTCCCCTCAATACTGTAGCAAAAGACATCCATATTGATGTCATTGAGATAGGCTGGGACCTGGGACCTGGGACCCCCTTACCTAAATGCTTGCACCTGCACAAATGTCTCCTACAACAATGGAATAAAAAGAAACTATAGGAGCTAAAAGTAACTGTGCACTTGCACAGTTGGGGCAAATTATGAACAAGATACAAAAAGGCTAAAACCCAGCTGCCACTTCTGAGGTGCTGGGAGCAAAAGCAGGGGACCGCACGTGTCCCCTGTACACAGCACCACCAAAGGGGTGGGCACACCATCCAAGCCACCCCTCCTGGACCCATCTATGCCCCCCCCACCCCATTTAAGGGACCAGCTCGCCCCCTCTGGGGAGCAAACAAGGAAACCGGTTACTTTTTTTCACTCCCTCCTGCTGTAGCATGAGTCCCAATAAAGCCTTGCCTCAATTCCTCATCTGACCTCTAATCAATTTCTAGTGATTAAAGTGATCCAAGAACCTAGTAATATCATCACTTAGGAAAGTCCAAGGGTTTTAGGAGCTCTGCACCAGGAATGAGGATGAAGACCAAATATGTATTTCTTATTATAAATTACGATCTGTCACCCTGAACCCCCTTAGCTCCATGTCTGAATAGACTGACTTCTACCAGTTCTCTCTTGGAGTTTGGGTTGTAATAAGTTTCCAAGAATTCCTCCCCATAAGCTGTTACTGAGGAGTCACAAGACGTGTGTGTGTGTGTGTGTGTGTGTGTGTGTGTGTGAAGCAGGAGCTGTGTATTTTCTCAAGGGATACCTCGTCACTCCTTCCATCATAACACAGATGTCACTGTATTCAAGTGTTGTTTGCACTGAACTGACCTGTTGCAGTCAGCTCAGGTGGCCATAATAATACACCTTAAACAAAAGACATTTGTTTCTCACAGTTCCGGAGGCTGGAAGTCCAAGACCAAGGTGCTGGCTGATTGCGTGCCAGGTGAGCAATTCCTGCTGCCCTCAGGTGGCAGAGACCACCGGTCGGTAACACTGGGGAGGACTCGCCTGGGCTCCAGGCTCTGGGAGGGGGGTATTCCCTCTGCCTCCCCACCTCCCGGGACACCCAGACTCAGCAACTCCAGGTATTGCTTGGTTGTTATTTGTTTGTTTGCTTGAGTCTGTGGAGCCTTCTCTTGATGATTACATGTTCTAAATGTGCATCTTCTTTCAGGCAAATGAGATGTGGCCTTACCCTGAGATCCTGTGATAAGAAAAAGTTCTCAGAAATACAGCCTGGTATCCAGCATTCATACACAGATATGAAATAAGACAGGGAGGAAAGGGGAAGACAGAGAATTGATACAGACCTTCATACACATGCAGGATGGGGACGGAGGAAGAGGAAGCTGCATTCTTTCATCCTAACGTGGACCCATGGTGTCAGAGCCATGGACACCACGAGAGGGAGGAACGTATGAGAGCTCGGGTCAGGCACAAAGGCTGATGACCTAACGACACCAAAGGCAACAGCAGTGAACTGAGGTCTGAAATATTAAGAGAAGTTTCCCAGCTTGTCCGGGGTTGGAGAACTTAAAGAGATTGAATAATCTCCTTAACATAAAGTATCCTTAAAATCATAGCAGAATAAAAGTTAAATACAAAGAAATCAAATGGTTCTTAGAAACAAACAGAAACAAGAATCTCCAAAGGGGTCTCCAGGTCTGTTTAGATCCAGAAAGGGTCTTTGCAGCCACGGTTCTATTCTTACTCCCATGGTCCCTCAGAACTGTTCATCCACAGGTGGTACGCAAGGCCCCGTGGATCCTGGCTGTCCAGGACCCACCCTCCACCCTCATTTCTGGTAGACAAACCCACTGCCTCGCCCAACCAGTTGACCCCGCCTGATGTGTCCTGGTTCTCCCCTCTGTGGCTGTGCTGGGGCTCTTCCCGCTGTTCACTATGTCCGGGTCAGCTCTCTGGGAGGCAGGCTCTGCCATGGATGTTTCCTGGCAGGGAATGCTTTCTGAATGGCTCTCATAGGGAGTGGGGAGAAGAGGGCCTGGGAGGAGGTTGCGATAGAGCTTCAGCTGATGGGACTTGGCTGGGACCCTTCAGGACTCTTCCAAATTAATGCAGTTGAGCAGGCCTTTAACTCCCAAAGGACCGATGATTGGAAGCACTGCCTCCAGACATTTGGGTGAGGCAGCTTCCTTTGGCAGAGGAGAATTCCCAGGAAGTGAGCTGTCAACACCCCCTCACTCCAGGCAGCTTGGGGAGTGAGTGCTGCCTGGAACCATGGTTCCACGGTAGGATGGAAGAGCGCAGGTTCTATAGGCGGGTCTGTGCAAAGGCACTGCTGCATCGACCTGTCAGATCTCTCCCAAACCCTGTCCACTGGACGGAGCTCATGTCCTGTTCCCCTCTCAGCCTTTATTGTAAACCTTTAAGACATTATACCACATGGCCACATGCATGAGGAATGAGCTCTGGGCACCACAATCTCTGTTCTGATTCTCGCCTGATTTCCTCACGGTGTTGCCTTTCTGCCTCTCTGATACCTCCATTCCTTCCAGGTTCCCATATTCTCTGGCTCCTGGCCACCTGCCTCAAACGTGCTCTCACATCTAAGACTTGATGACTCATTCTACTTACCTGGGACTGCACATTGGCTCTCCTTAAGACCCACAGTGAATTACTGTGACTCGACAGCAAGTCTAGAACGAAGGCATTAGTAAGTGTAGACTAGGTTTCCAGAGCTTAACACGTGCAAGTGTACATTCTTCTGGGAATTAGCAGAAGAATTTCCTAACAGGAGGTAACCCAGGAACCCAGACTGATTTCACTGTAGGGTCCAACCGTCTCACTAGGTGGCTGTGTGCTCACTGTGATGGGGCTGGGCCAGGCCAGGTCAGTTAGAGGTCTTGAAATTCTTCTCTCTGTCTCAGCTCAGAAGTGACAGTCCTGCGCACAGTCTGGTGAACAAAATGAGTCACATGCCCCCTCCTACCTGCAAGGGGCTGGGAGATGTGCCGAAGTACGTAGATATTTAGTGAGTATCAAATGTCTGCCCACAATTAAGTCCATCTAATATTGAATATAACAGTCATTCCTTCAGAACTGGAAAAGCCTTTTAAAATTCTGTCAAGCCACAAGGGTCAGATCCCATTGATTGTTCTAGAAAAGCAATATAATAAAACATGAAAATAACTGAATCAGCCAAGAACCTTGAGTAATAGTACCGTGGACGTCACTAACTGGCAGTGATCTTGGGACCTTCAAGGGCCACTTTAAACCTCAGTGTTTCTATGTGTGAAACGAAAAGATGAGATTAAACTTTCTCTCTGGTCTAAATGTCTGCGTAGAACCTATGGCCTTTGCATCTGAGCCATATAGAAGTACAAGGTAGCAGAGAGTCCTGGAAGACAAGATTCATCTGTTTCTTTCGACAAATATTTATCAAGTGCCCAGAACTTGTTCTTACTGTGCTGGGGTTGGTGGTGAACAAGACAGAAAATGATTTTACTTTCTGAGAGAGTGCCAGAAAACTATCTTTACTTTTTTATTAACATGGTAACCTTCTTGCTTATTAGCGTGTACTTTATCACTTTGGTGTGACATTTTTATTTTTGTTATGAGATTATTCTCTAAATCGTAGTCACCCATGGGCACTTTCTAGCTACTTGTATTAGTGTGCTAGGGCTGCTGAAACCAAATAGTATGGGCTGAGTGGCTTAAACAAGAGAAATTTATTTTCTCACAGTTTTGGAGGCTAGAAGTCTGAGATTAAGGGACCGGCCAGGTCGGTTATTCCTGAGGGCTGAGAGGGAGAATCTGTTCCAGGCCTTCTCCTAGCTTCTGGGGCTTAGCTGGAATCTTTGGTGATGCTTAGTTTGTGGAGGCATCACCTCATCTCTGCCTTCATGTTCCCATGGCGTCCTCCCTGTGTGCCTGTCTGTCTCAAAATTTACCCTTTGTATGAGGACACCAGTTGTATTGGATTAGGGCCCACTCTTCTCCAGTACGACTTCATCTGCAACAACCCTATTTCCATATAAGGTCATATCAGGAGGTGGTGGAGGATAGGACTTCAACCTATGAATTTGGGGGACACAATTCACCCCTAGCAGTGCTGTTGTTAAGTGATTGCAAGGATAAATTTCCCCTTCACTTGTACTTTCTTTCCTGAAGTTCTGTTTTTCTTCCTTAAGCTATCATGCTTTTTTTTGTTTGTTTGTTTTTGGTACGCGGGCCTCTCACTGCTCTGGCCTCTCCCGTTGCGGAGCACAGGCTCCGGACGCGCAGGCTCAGCGGCCGTGGCTCATGGGCCCAGCCGCTCCGCGGCATGTGGGATCTTCCCGGACCGGGGCACGAACCCGTGTTCTCTGCATCGGCAGGCAGACTCTCAACCACTGCGTCACCAGGGAAGCCCCATGTTTTGTTTTTTTGACCACACACTTAATTGTGACGGTAAGGCAGTTTTGCTCTTTTGCATTTTCTCTCCACGTATTCTGGGAAAATACCTGGAGCCTTGCACTTTTTCTAGCTCCAGGGGTCTTTGTACAGCAGAAGGCAGAGCTGCCTGAAGACAGCCTCTCCGGGCTCCTTATGCGGATGCTCCGCCTGCGGAAGAGATTCTTTGGGACATCTAGGCTGGGAAGGAAAGAGAGGAGGTCTTTGTGGGAAGGGAGGCAGGGGTGGGACGATGAAAGCTTTCCCAAGAAGCCCTGAGAACGGCAGAGACTTGGCATCACCCTGCGAGGTGGGGAACCTCTCAGCTTCCTGTGTACCTGGAAGAGAAGCTGAGCACAGCCTGCTTGCAAGGGACTGCAGGGCTTGGAGAAGGGACTGCTGGATGGACAGGGTGATGGGCTGAAGAGGACAGGTTACATCCCATATCTCAGCACTGTAAAATCCCCCAGATTCCTGTGCGCCTCTAGGGAGAGAGAAATAGAACAACAACTGACATTCTGATTACTTGCTACTCTAGAAATGAGGAATTGAATTTAAGTTAATTTTAAAAATTAAAGAAATGTGAATTTTCTATACTTTCAGAATGTGTGATTATGAATTCATACAAACTCCATTGTCTAAAATTGTTCTGTTTTAAGCCACCAGTGAGAATCTTGAGCTTCACTCAATTTTCTATGTAAAGGAGGAACTTCATAATGCACTTGCATTTCTCCAGCCTCTGGACCATTTATTTACTGTGGCACTGATTCCCTGGCTTGTAACCATCTAGCACAGAATCTTGCCCTTAGTAGGTAATCAAAAAGGGGTTTGTACAGAGAGTGAATGATGAGTCACATTGCCCACAGGCACAAACGCTTAGCAACAAAGGGCATTTTTTAAAGTGATCTTGACCTGACAAACCTCTGGGTGAGATGGCTGAGAGCCCTGACCTGTGCAGAGGGTCAGTCGGACAGAAAACCAACCAGTGATGGGTGGATGTGACCTTGAGAGACATTGGAGAGAACCAGGAAGGTTGCTCAGTGGCACAGCTCAGAGGAGATGACTCTAGTCTTTATTTATTGAGCACTTACTATGCTCAAGGCCCTCTGGGAAATTCCATACAAAATTACTTCATTGCTGTTCTACAGAATCTCACGACCTAATAAAATCAGGCAGTAAATATCCAAAGCATGAAGTCTAAGAGATGCCATGATCAGCATATTGTACAACTTCAGACTCCTGGAGATGGGGAAAGCAGTGATGGATTGGGAAGACTTCACAGAGAAAAACGACATTTGAGATGCAGTGTATGGCCTGCTGCAAACTGTATTGTCAATAATGGTGTCCTTTTTCCCCATCTTCCCGACAAAAATGATGTTAACAAAGACAAACAAAAAAACATGGGAATGAAGTCACACACACACACACACACACACACACACACACACGTCACTGCTTAAGGACTCAGTGACTCAGTTGGGTAGGAAGTTGGCTTTGCACCTCAGCCCTCTTCCTGCCAGCCCTCCCCCCATCCCCATTCCCATGCCCCTGCTAACCATACAAACATCTGCATCTCAGTATGGGCCCATTCATCCTCCTTCCTGCTATTTGCTGTCATCCTTTCATTCATTTAATCATTCATTCATAAGCAGTATCGCACCAGTACATTCCTGGTACCACAACCAGTGTATAGAAGGGGTGAATCTATTTTCTGTGAAGCTCAGGCCTTTATGCAGAATCGTTTTCATCTTCTGGCGAGAGGCTGGAGTAACCAAGTGTTGTTAGAATTCTTGCCATTGTGCCTTTTCCTTGAAAGATGACATTTGTACAAAGAATTAGACAAAGACATCAGAAGTGCTCATTCCTATTTGGGGAGGAAAAATATTTACTGGAATAACTCCTCAATGTAGATGAGAAGAGTTATTATGATTAGGATCATGATTTTTAAAAAGACGGTTATGTAGTAGAGGAAGACAAATGATGCAGTGTCGAGACAGTTAAGAATCTTGTAGTTTGGGGAAAAATGAGACAAATAACAGCTAAGGATTATGGAATCCTTACAATTTTCCAGTTATGTTGAGATTGCTTTATGCATATTTGCCTTATCAACCCCTGCCAAGATCTCGATGACCATCTGTATTTTTCAGATAAGAAAATCAAAGCACAGAGAAGTTAAGTAACTTGCTTAAGGTCACTAGGCCCGTAGGTGATGGCATTAGAATTCGTGTTGAAGAAAGCTATGGTGGTGGGTTTTCCCATACTTCTGGAGAAAAGAGTCTGTCTGTTGAAGGAGGCATTCTTTCATACCCAATAGGTTTTGTTCAGATACGCATGCCTGAGACATATAATTTAGCACTGGTGCAACTTCCAGCTACTAGAGGGAGTGGCAAAGAGAAAATTTACAGGAAAATTCTACCTTCAAAGATCTTTGGCTCTAACAAGCTAGAACTGCTGTGCCTGGATCTCGGGAATCCCCAGAAGGAAGGACCAGACAAGTTGCCTCCAGTTCTCCGTCCGTCCAAGCAATCAGGTAGTGGGATGCAAAGACATTTCACGTGACGCTGGCGTGGAAAGGCCCTCAGCCTTCATCTCAGTGTCCCCACACGCCGGGGCATCGAGCCCAGTTTCTAGGAGCCCCGATCTGCTCTGAGGCAGTGCTCTTTGTATCACCTGCGCTCTCTTTGTATCACCGTGTTTTGGGATCACCCGTTTCTCTCCTGTCTTGCTGATCGTTTCTTCCGGGCGCACTAGCATCTGGGGCAGTCTTCTGGCTGCCGCCGGACGACGCGCCCTGTGTGCCTCTTTGCGGCCTGAGGTCCGGGTGGTCCTCGGGCATCGGGTTTCCCTGCGGGCCTGCGCGGCCCAGGGCGGGGCGCGGCGGGCGGGCGGCAGGGGGCGGTGCGGGCCGGGCGGGGGCGCTCGGGCCGAGCTTGTGCTCCCCGCGTCTTTGTGCCACTCGGCGCCGCCGCCCACTCTCCCCCCACGGGCCGTGCGCCCCGGCTGGAGGGCGGACGGGAATAAAGGGCAACTCCGGGCGGGGCGGCAGACGCGCAGCGCGGACGCCCGGCCCCGGACCGCGGACCTAGGCACGGCGCGCGGAACCCCGCCCGTGGCCGAGCAGGAGCGGCGGCGCCGGGGCCCCTGCCGCGCGGGACCAGGTGGGTGACGCGCGTCCCCTTTGTGTCGGCCTCGCGGGAGCCGGGCGCGGCCGAGGGCCCCGAGATAGGTGGCCGTGCCGAGCCGGCCTCGGGCGCCGGGATCGGGCAGGGGCGAGGGCCGGTCCGCGCCCAGGGCGCCACCCTGGCCCTGCCCCTCGGTAGCTCCAGTGCCGCGGCCCCTTCGGAACCGCGCCCGCCTCCCCGGTCCGCCGGGTCTGCAGCGCCGCGTCCCCGCGCTCCGGCCGGTCCCGGAGCGGCCCTGGGTTGGGGGCCGCGGGACGGACGACTGCGGTGTACGGGGTCTGGCGAGGGCGAGCCGCCGGGGCGCGGGGCGGGGTGGGGGCGTCGGGAAGGTTCAGCCCGGCCAGAGTGGGCCGGCGCCGCGTCCTCCGCGGGGCACATCCCGGCGCCCGATGCCCGCGGCCGCCAGCCTCGCTCCTCCAAGCCGTCCCCTCCCCAGGGGCGCGCGGAAAGTTCCGTGCGGGTCTCCCCGCCCCACCCTCCGGCGGTGGCTCCCCAGCTTCCCCGTACTGTCCTGGGCACCCAGCTCTGGGCGCTCCTGCGAGCCTGGAGGCTCAGGGTCGCGGGGAGGAACGGGTGCCTCGTGCACCCTTTCGGCCTCCATAGGCAGACCTCTGGATGGGCACTCCAGAAGTTCTCTCTGCCTGCCCTTTTCCCAGTGAACAATTATAATAATAATAAAAATCTCGCTCAACAAGCATCCCATGCTGGCCTTGTGCCAGGCCTAGGGCAGGCGGGGTGAGGGAGCCCCAGGGGAGTATCCCCAGGGGGTCCTGCTGCCCTGGGCGGGGAGGGAGCTCTGGTCCCTGAACTAAAAACGGGCCTCACATCTTGCTTTGAACTGTTGTGGGAGGAAAGCCTTTTTCTAGGAGCGGGCCTGGGGATCTGATAAGGACACATTCCAGTGAATCTGGCCGGGGGCAGCTGGCAGATAAGCTGTGCTGATAGTAAAGTGTGAGAAGGAAAGTGCTGTGTGTGGACACCTGCCTGAAGAGCTGTGAGCTCTGTGAGTGCCCAGGAGGTAGAGGCAGGGGGAGGAGGGTCCCAGCTGCTGGGGAGCCTGGTCCTGGGTCAGAGCTTGAAGGAGGGGCAGGTTCTAGGTGACAGGAAGGGCCCCAGGCCAGAAGGAACTGCCCAGCGGAGGAAGGGGGAAGGAACACAAAGTGTGACCCTCGAACTTTCCCACAGGCCTGCAGCCCAAGTGTTCCCTTTCCTGGTACTGAGACTCAGGACCTGGTCTTCTGCAGTTTTCCAGCACCTTTTTAATTTTTGCTTTTATTATTTTTTAGAGAGTGCAAAGGAATTATGCCTAGAGTGGTCAGATGAGGGTAGATCGTGACATTCTGAATTCCAGGGTCCTTTGGCCTTGATCCTGTGGCAGTGGGAGCCATTGATGCTTTTGGAGAGTGAGCTGGGCCCGGATTTAGAGTGGTGAAGGCGGGGTTGAAGGATGGGGACCGCACCTTACTGTCCAGTGTGGGGTGCGTCGCCTTTAGTGCCCAGCGTGGGCTCCCACCTGTGCCTTTGCCCCTTATGAAAGGTCAGGCATGGATTCAGAACCTCAGGAGAAAACAAGGTGCAGATGACCTAATTTTAATGGGAGGGGCCTTTTCCAGATCCAGCACCACTGGGGTTTGGGAGTTTGTTTAAAGAAGCTCTGATTCAAGTGTCAGGACGCTTGGAAGAGGAGCTGATGAAGGGAGAACTCAAGTGCGGGGGGCAGAGCTGCAGCCGGCAGATGATGGTATGGGTGCCCACGGGCCGTGAAGATGGGGGTACTGAAACCTGCAAGAGCACTTACCAATCCCTGTGTTTTAGAAGCGTGTTCTGGTGCCCTTACTTTGATCGAGTGTAATCCCTGCATCCAGGTCTTCACCTGAGCTCAGGGCTTGGCTTGTGGACTCGATGTTGTTTTGGACTTGGAAGGGACTGCCCACACTTCAGCTGAAGCTGCTGGCATTTAGCGGGTGAACGTGCCGCTAGGCCAGACGGCGGCAGGGCCAGACGCCGGGAGCCACGTTGCCTGTTTTTTCCACTGTGCTTCATAATTTGTCCCCACTGCCTTCTTTTGTGCACATTTCTCCTTCTTGAGAGCCTTTCTCTCTGGTGTAGAGACAGGGGAAGTCTGTACCCGCAGACAGAGCATCACGGAGCTCGCTGGTCAGCACAGGTCACCAGGCCAGCCGGCCCACTGTGATTGAGGACATTGTGGACTGGAGCGGGGAGGTCAGGGGCCCCAGCGACACAGAGGGCCATGGCTGGCCTGGGCCTGGCATCAGCTCTCCCGACGGTCTGCTGTTCTTTCTCCTGTTCCACCCTAGAACTGGGAGGATGAAGACGTGTCAGCTGCCCTGGGGTCTGGTGGTCTGGAGCCCCCCAGACTCTTCCAGCGCATCTGGCCAATAAGGACCTCCCCTGGATCCCTGGGGTGTGGAAGATCAGAGGCAGCCACGGGGCTGTGAGTAGAATGGAATGCTTCTACGGAAGATGGACCCTCCCCGTATTCCCTTGGGTAGTTTCCTACCTTGGAGACCCGAGAACTAAGTTGAAGGTTCTTTCCTTTAAGACTGGAAAAGTCACGTGAGGCAATCATTTCTGGAACCAGCCTCCTCTCTCCTTTGTTTCTGCATTACTGACACACATGAATACCTTTTCTTAATTAGATGAAGAAATTAAACGGAAGCACCATACCTGCTGGGGATTCGGGCCAAAAGGCAGAGCTTGTACAACTTTCTGACCCAGCTCTGTGACCTTGAGCAAGTGTCTTAACCTCCCTGTGTGGCCCCAGTTCCTTCAACTGTGAAACTAAGGTGTTGGTCTAAATGATTTCCAAGATCCAGATATAAAAATGTGCTGCTTTAAAGGTCTTTTCCAGGAGCATCAATATTGCCAATGCAACCATTTTTAAAGAATTTTGCAAGAAAAAACATTATATATATATTTTTGCTTTCAGAACAATGGCTTTTCTCAAAGATGATAATTTGAGAGATGGGCTTTGAAGAGGGTGGCTCCTTGGTGATGAGAGTCTGGCATCTTCCTTCTTTCCTGGAATCTAAAGCCTGAATCGGATTGTGTTTCCTGAATGGCCTATAGATAGACGCAGAGTAGGGCTTTCACCAAGAAGCAAGTGGACAAGCTGGATGCAGTGTTACAGAGAAAAAATAAGTTCCTGGATAGCATGAAGAAGCATGTCAACCAACATATTATAGTCCCCTGGAGTTTGGCTCCCTGGAGAGCCAGGGAACAGTGGGTGTTCATTTAGCATTTTCCATCACCAGGTGCTGATAGGAAGTGCTCTGTATGCTCGGACCCAGTTCTCACTTGGCCCATAGCATAGGCATCTCTACTGTCCCCAGCCTACCAAGGTGAGAGGGACAAGGAGAAGCTGTGGCGTCCAAGGCCAGGTACGTGGTACATGTTGAAGCTGACATGGAACTCAGAGTCCTGTGGAAAAGGATATCCTCCGTGACCTTGAGGAGGCAACGGTCTGGGGGGCGAAAGGTAGACAGTCACAGATTGTTCTAGCGCTGGGGTCGGTGTGCAGCATGCAGTGGGGCGTGGTGAGCAGCCTGCCCGCTGGAGCCATTGATGCTGGCTAGGACCCGAAGGATGAGTCCCAGTTAACCAGGCGAATGAGAAGATCAGGGTCAAATTCTGGGGCTGGGAACAGCAAGAAACTGCCTGGGGTGGGAAGGGAACTTCGGGCCGGCACGGCGGGGCTGAGCCCCTGTCCTGTTGGAGGGTGGCCCGGCTATCTCTGAACCCTGTTCAAACCAAGCTCCTGGGTGCAATGCCGCTGCTTTCATTTCTGGAATCTCCTGGACCATCCCAGCAGTGCGGGGGACTTCCGTTCTTTGGTGTTGGAGCCTCTGTCCTAGAAGTCTTCCCTCCTTTTCCCTTCCCGCCCCCAGTTTCCTTGGTAGAGGAGAGAGGCTTCAGGGAAGATGAGAGGAAGCCCAGCAGCAGCCATGGTTTTTACAACCCAGCGTCACCACGCTCTGTCTGCAGGGTCACCTGAGCAAGGCTGCTGTGACTCCCCAGTTGATGGCAGCCGGGCCTGCAGTGGGGAAGCTCCGAGCTGGAAGTGAGCTCCAGCGAAGGATAGCAGTGAGACTGGGGTCACCCCTGCTCCTGCCGGCTCCACCCTGCAGGCAGGAGCCCGGGAAGAGCTGGTGGGGCAGGGAGTTCCAGACCCAGCAGATGGAACCTATGATATGGTTGACCTGGGACATGTTTTGGCCTCCGAAGGGTCAGTTTTCAAACAGTCCTTTGAAACAGAGCATGTTTGATGTTGAGGTGGCAGCGTTTAAAGGTGGTTTGAAGGGAGGTGGGCTGTGCAGGCTGCATCGAAGGAGAACAGAATGCCTTTCGCACTTCCACTGACCCGCTAGCCACGCAGGTAGCCAGGGAGCCGTTCCTTGACGGTCTGTCTCTGCGTCTGGAACGTGGTCCCTGGCCAGCAGCAGGTGGTGTGTGCATCCCCTCCCTGCTTGTCCTCTGTAGCTGGCAGGTCTTCAGGCGCTCCCACGTTCCAGAACAGCCCCGCTGGCCACCCCTTGCTGCCCCCTCCGCGGGGAGGCTTGCGCACACACCCTACAGGAAGGGCAGCCTCCTGGGCAGAGAGGCTGCTTTCCCCCGCCCCGCTCATGGGTGGAAAGTGCGCAGACCTCTGCATTAGGGGCCTCTTTGACCTCAAGGTAGAACAGTCTCTTCAGTAGGTGTTCTGAGGCCAGAATCATTCAGATATTGTTTCACTTTCCCGGGACGACTTTTGCGGTTCCCAGTGGTGTCCGCCTCCAGGCTCACCACTGACCTCTTGTCACTTTCCTGCTGAGACACCGTTGCTTGTTAAGTCACGCATGTGCCCCTGGATCGAGCTTCTGAGATTCTTCCCCACTTGGTTCCAGCCGGTCTTTCCAGGCTGATCTGTCCGCGGCTTCCACACGTAGGCCCTGGAACATTCTCCCACCACCTCCACGTGCCAAATTCCTAATGATCCTTCCAGGCTTCGCACACATGTTGCCTTTTTCTTAAAGCTGTGGGGTCATCAACGTAGGAGCCGTAGAGGCTGACTCCTCCAGCACTGGCGTCTTGCAGATGAGAAAGTGCAGGCACGGAGCAGAGAGGACGGAATGGCAGAACTGGGGCTCCAGCCAGGCCCCTTTCTTTCCAGGCCCCAGCCTCTTCTCCCGTGAGCTGGGAGCCTCTTCTCTACCAGGTGTTTCCACAGCAACGTTTTTTCAGAACCTGTAATTGCTCTTAAACCTCTCTACTCTAATTTTCCTGTAACTTTATCATTTCTTTTACTAAATTATAAGCTCTACAAGGGTAGGAACTTCTTCATGTTTGCATTCCCTCAGTGCCTATCGTGCTCTCTCTAAATGAATTTTTGCTCTGTGGTTGAATCCAAGATAGAGAAACCTGGTTCAAAAGGGAACCTGAGGCAGGTTATCGACAAAGAGATGGGATCAGGGTTCACATTCTGTTCTCCAGCAAGATCTGAGCAAATCGAGAGATATTTTCTCTTTGGGGAGGTCAGGCCACAGAGCAGGACACTGCAGGATGTGTTCATGAGGATGTCGGGGACCCGGGGCTGAGGGTGAGGCTCCATCAGCCTCATGAGTCTGGATCTTTCTAATGGGAGACAGAGGTGCTCTAGGTAAAGAGGTGATCAGGGTTCCTGGAGTGTTTGCCAGGTGAATGTGGTGGGGACCCTCGAGTCACATAGAAGAACAGAGCTATTAGAGGTTTTGGACCTACAGAGCATGTAAGATAATCCATAGTGGTGAGTGTCTTCTCTGTCCCCGAGGGGTCTGTTTTTTGAGTGCCTTCCCCTCTGCTTTGGTGCATGGGGCCAGTTTGCATTCAAGAGCATCTTGTAGGCTGTGTGTTCCCAGAGCAGCTTTGCTCTGGGAAGTGGGAAGGCTTGCAGACACCCTGGGGGGCTGGCTGTTGGATATGCCATTAAGAACATAAAGAAACAAACAGTCCCATAAATTGATTTTTCCTGACACCCTGATTGCCACACGGTACTTCTTGGTACCACATGCATGGCTCATAACAGTCCTAGGACAATGGAATACAAAGAGCTTCCCGAAGGCTTTCAGAGCTGGCGCCTTGGGAGCCGAATTTGTTGGCGGAAACTGTATATTTCTTCCTAATCGCTTGACAGGGGTGAGGCGGCGCCAGTGCTGGTGTGGACCAGACAGAGCTGGGTGTCCCTGCTGGGATCGCAGTTGCTTCTTCTTCTTTGTGTCCTGTTGAAACGTTAGCCTGAGATAGCGGGAGGTAGAGTGGTGGGTGGGCTGGATGTATGAGAAAGAAGAAAAGCGGGATCTTTAGTCCCTCAGCTCATGGGACCCTAAGAAATTGCCTCTGCTTCCGTGTTTATTCTCCCTGCTCCTCCCAGTCTCACTCACTGAGACCTTACTAACTTCCCTCTTTTCCTCAGGTAGACGTGTGATGCTATAGGCCCCGGGTTTGTGTGCCCCCCAAGTTCGTATGTTGAAACCTGACCCCCAGTGGGATGTTGCTAGGAGGTGGGGACTTTGGAAGGTGATAGGTTTAGATGAGGTCGTGAGGGTGGGGCCCTCGTGAATGGGATTAGTGCCCTTGTATTGATAAAGTAGACCCCAGAGAGCTCCCTCGCCCCTTCTCTTTGGGAGGACATGGTGAAGACTGCTGTCTGTGAACCAGAAATGGGTCTCACCAGACACCAGATCTGCTGGCACCTTGTTCTTGGACTCCCAGCCTCCAGAACTGTGAGGAATAGATGTTTGTTGTTTAGAAGCCACCTAGTGTGTGGAATTTTTGTTAGGGATATCTGGATGGACTAAGATAGGCAAAATGGCTCGTCACCAGTCATTTTGGGGTGAACCCACTCTGCTGATCATCTTCAGAGACCCTTATAAGGTCATGTTCCCAGACGCTGGGACCTAGGAGTTCAGCATATCTTTTGGAGACACAGTTCAGCCCATAACACACATCTCCCAGTGCCATGCAGTACATGTGCATATGTTCTTGTATGTTACTGTATGTCTGGCCAGCAACACAACACTCCCTGTGTCCTCTGTGACAAGCCATGGAAGGGGCTGGTGGCTGGCCTTGGTTCAGCTGCTCTGACAACCCAGGGTCTCCTGTGTCTGCACCATCTTGCCCTGGACCCCGGGGCCAGATGGCTCTCCAGGCTGCACTCACACCCCGTGTTTAGGTAGCCGGAGAGGTGGGGCAGTTGGTGTCAGATCCATTTGTCTTTCTTTATCATGGAAACCACCCTTTCCAAAAGCACCACGGCTGCCTCTGTTTCTGTCTCATTGCGGTGGGCTGGACGGCAACTCCAGGGAGTAAGAGAAGCTGAGAACGTGAGAGACCACGGGAGCAGGGAGAGCGTCCCCGAGTGGACGGGACAGGACAGAGCTTCCGGTGTGGTGCGTGGCTAGACTGTGATTTAATACAATGTCTTTGCTGCTGTCACTTGGTCTTCTCTGAAAGGCAAGAATCCATATGGGATGAGATCCAGACCACTGTGCACGTGGCTTAAATGTTCGTGGTGTCTCGCCAGTGTAGTGCAAGCACACCTGAATCTCCCGTGGATATTTGTGGTTTGGGGTGCAATGAGGGCCAGGAAATCAGTCCAGTCTTGTTCATTTCTGTATCCCTCTAACACCTGGCACACGGTAGGTGCCCAGTAAATATTTGTTGAACTTAGTAGGCGTCTTTTTCCTTCAAAGATGTTCGAGTCCAGAAACAATCTCGTCATTCCTTCTTTCTTCTTGTTCATTCATTCACTTTGCAAAATGGTTTTGGTCCTGGGGGTTGAAAGGCAGATTAAGGAATAGACAGTGAGGGTGAGCCATGGGGGGTGGGGCGGGGGGACTGGTGAGGCAGTTTCTAGAACAAGATAGGGTGTGCTGTTCAGTAATCAACAGGACGGACAGGTATCAATCTCGTAAACTTTTGTAATTTTATAAATTGCGGTTTCACTAAAAACAACCACTTGGGACACATAGGAATTTCCATATAGCAACACTGCTCACTCTCCATTTCTCCTTTTTGTGAAATTGCTCCAACGTAAGGTGCATGCTTTTTAATATGCTCAATAAATATTTATTGAGCCCTCACCCTAAGCCAGGTCCTGGGCTGTGGAATGTGCAAACGTGATAAGTCTCTGAAGGAAATGTTTTCAGTTTGTCCTTCGATGAATGTACCCTTCCTATAGCAGAGTGGCCGGGAGCAGTTCTTATCTGTTAATACTTTAATCACTCCTAGGATTCTTTTCCTTTGTCCTGAAACCATGCTTCCTTGATAGTGACCTTGTTTTCTCCCTGTCCCCAGCCACATGCAGCTGGTCCAGCCTTTGTCCAGGAGGACCAGCTCGACTGCCCGAGGGGGCCGCTGGTTGGAGGCCTTGAGCTGTGTCCTGGGGCCTGACAGATAAGGCCTGTCTTTGGGGACCTCTTCCTGGTACAGCAGGAGCAAACCAAAGGCAGGCAGGCAGAGGGGAGTGCGGGTGGAGGTCCGGGCTGTCCAGGCAGCAGCCACTGGTCCTGTGGGGCTGCTGAGCCCTTGAACTGTGGCCAGTTCCACGTGAACTGTGTCCTGAGTGTAGAAAGCATCTGGCTTCCAAGATCTAGTGTGAAAAACAGAATGCAAGATATCTCATTAATAACGTTGAAGTTGATTACATGTTGAAATGATTTTATTTTGGCTGTATTGGGTTAAATATATTACTAAAATGAATTTCCTTTGCTTATTTTTATATTTTATTTTTAATGTGGATACCAGAACGTTTAAAATTACTGATGCGGCTCTCCTGATATTTCCTTGGACTGATGGTCCAAAGGGACTTGGAGGGGTGAGTTTGTTTTTCAGCTGACAGGCCTTGTGACCAGCCCAGCTCTGCCCCCTTCTAGAACCTGGCCACCCGGGGACTCGGCACTGGTGGGGCCGGCCAGGAGCAGGTCTGGGCCTGACTTGTGTCGAGTTTACTGTCACTGGAAGGTTCTCTCTTGAGTTTAGTCCTGGATGCTTGAGATTCCTGCCCAGCTCGGCCCATCCTCTTCTCCACAGCCTTCCCTATTCAGATTCAAACATTCCACTGAGTCCATTCAGTAGCAATTCAGATGCAAGTCCTGGACTTTTATGTTTTATGTGTAAAAGGAGGGGCTAGCCTTAGATGAACACTTTTCTTTACAAAGCTCCTTGATCATTGAAATCTGCCTCGACTGTCAACTTCCGGCCTCGGGTTAATAGCCGCCCTCCTGGTTTTGTCTCCCAAGTCCCCCGTGGCTCACAGTGTCCACCTGGCTTGCCCTGGGACATTGGCTTCTGGCCACCCGCTGTCCAGGATCAGGTCAAGTGTATCCACCAGTCCTCCACCACTAGATGCCCAATGGAGACTGGTTGAGAGAATCCTCTCCCACACATGTCCCCTCTTGGTGAATCTTGCCTCCTGTGCCTGGCCTGAGTCCACACATCTCGCCTAAGATGTTCTAGAGTGTTTTCTCCAGCTGGTCAGCCACCCACCCGGGCATCCTTCTCTAGCTGACCTCTGGAGAGCTGTCGTCCTCATTCCCGGCAACGGTGCCTGCCTTGTTTGCATCCCTGCTTTCAGAGCTGCCAACTTTTTTTCCCCTGCATCTTTGAGATGTGTTCCTTTCGCCTGCCTTTTCCATTCTCTGGCCTGCTGTCCTTGGCTGGCTGTATTCCCCGCAGTCACTGGACACACTGCCATGGTCCAGGGCGACCCAGGATACCTCTGCCTCCACATCACCTGCTTTTCCCTGCATCCCAGGCTCACCTCCGTTTTCCTGACTCGGCACTCTGCCTTCTCCTGTGGTCACCCTGGCTCACCAGCTGCTTCTCTTCCTGCCGGTTCCTGGGGGCTCTGCGTGGCCCCTTTGGACCTCATCCTGGCTCTGAACTGCCCTGGCATTTTGTGGATGACACGGAGTTGAGTCAGCATCCTTTCACTCGCGATCACAGCAGGCACGGTGCCTAGGGCCTGCGAGCTTTGCAAAATTGAGTATTTTAAAATCCTGGAAACAAGTATTAGCTCCAAAGTATTATAAAAAAACAAGAAGCAAAAAGAAGCCCAAAACCTGAAAAGCCAAAATTGATGGTCACACCCGTGTCGTGTTATGTCAACAAAATATAACTGTCATTTAGTCAGCTGAGAGTTAAGGCACAGTTACATAGAAAGTCATATTTAACCTGAAATGAGGGTGCTTTTAGTGTTTGGCATGATTCATGGTGGGGCCTCTGGGAGTAAAACATCCCTGAGGCAAGCACTGCTCTCCATGCTTTTGCCTTCTGAGATTCAGACTTCCCCATTTATTTCTCACACGCTCCTCGCTAAATGGCAGGCCAGGCCTATCACTCATTTTTGAATTCCCAGCACAGGGCCTTTTACACCCAGCTTCAGTGTGCTAAACTTTTATCGCAATTCAGTACGTTAAAAACATAAATAAATAAGGGACATTAAGATACTGCCTGAAGGTTTAAAAGTTTTCTCTTTTTTCTGAAACACTACCATATGGTAGTTTTTAAAACCACTGACATTTATGAACTGACCCCACGTGACAAAAACCCTTAGATGAACTGCTAATAAAAGTAATCATCTAGAAGCTGCAAATGTAGTTTGTATCATTTTAGCTTAGATCGTGTGTGGATCTTTCCTTCCATGGACCCTATGTACTTTACACCACACTGCTTATCTAGAGATCAGTCTAGTTACAGTGTAACTACCATTATGTGATAATAAATACCTTGGGTAGTAAGATAAAAAAATTTCTGGGTTAAAATTGTTTTTAATTGAAAAACAATCCTAAGATAAGTTAGCTACAGGGAACACTTGCTAATATGATGAAGTGAGCCCTGCTGCAGAGCAGGGAGCATTTAAATATAAATCATGTTGCCTCAGCAGGAAGAATGAATTTCTAGGTCTAATCTGGGGGAAGGGATGACTGAAGGATAGATGCATTGTTTTTATTTGTAACCACATGAATTACTTCAGACAGTTGCACTTTGGAGAATTTTGCTCAAGGAAATGATACTAAATCTGGAGAAAAAGAAGTGCTTTAGGCCCAAATGCTCTTCATTTGTTTCTTTGTGTGTTTTCAATAATAGCCCCAAATGGCAAACATCTAAATATGGATAAGCAAATATCCTGCTCTTATTTGGTAAGATTTTTAGAGATTATGGTCATGGGAAAATGTTTAAAATATATCATTAAATGAAAACAATTATGAGACTGAATTGTATGCATGATATGTGTACAAAGATCGAAAATATACTACAGAAAGGAAATCCTAACTCACAAGGATTGTGACATTTTTTTCTATTTTTGATTTTTTAAATTGTGGTTCTGTTTAATTTTATAGTGGAATTACTTCAGTTTAAAAACATTTAATTATAAATTCTGCACTCCCCCTCAAAAATTGTATTATTTCATATACAACAAATATATTTCAGCAAATAACTCTGTGTCTCAAGTGGACGTTCTGCTTCCAGGGCTTGAAGAGAAATGAGTGTAAACTAGTAGACGTCCCTTCTGTTAAACATGATAAAGCAATACAAACACTGACGTTTTTCCCAAAAGGGGGCTCTTTCAGGCTTGCTTGTAGCTAACGCCCTTGCATCCCAGCAGTGACAGTTCATGTCAGAACCATGACTCGCCCTGTGAATCCCGGCCGCCTCCTAGCCCTGTGGTTATGTTCACTGCCTGATCCGAACGGAGCAGGACTGCAGGCCCTGTGGCTCAGAATCCTGCCCCAGACTTCACATCTCATCGGTCACTTCTGCAAAGACCTTTAACCTCTCTGTAAACGGTCCCATTTTATTCACCTAAAAATTGAGACTAGCACTAGGGCTACTTCTTTTTTTGGCTCCTCTGAGGACTTCATAAATCGCCAATGAGAAAACCTGAAGAAACGCCTTTAAGCTCTATCCAAAAGGCAGAGTCACGAATAAGTCTTCAGAATTCCACAGGGGCGGGGGCAGCCAGGTATGAGATGTGAGGAAGTGGTGAGGGGTCTGGGAACTCGGACAAATACTGCCTCTAAATGCGCTCAAATTCCATCTGGGAAGCACGTCCTTGTTGGATACAATACTGCCCTTCTGGTCCACAGGAATGGAAAGTATTAGACCCATCAAGGCTGTTATTTTCTCTAGCTTTTCAGCTGTTTCTGTTGAGAACAGTCTAAATGAAATAATGCCACATTTCTTCCTTTCCTTATTTTTCTCTTTTGATTGTTGTTTTGCTTTAAATTTTCAGTGAAAATGCTCTAAACCACTGCATTGCTGGTAGACATGGCAGATACAGGCTATGGGCTGAGGTTAGTCCTACGTGCATTTCTTATTGAAAGCTCACACTCCTTACGTTTTATGTACCATCTTAACCATCACAATTTTAGCCTAGCTAGATGTTTATCAATTTTATTGATCTTTCAAAGAATCAGCTCTTGGTTTTGTTGCTTTTCTCTGTTTTGTTCTGTTTATGATTTCATTGATTTTTGCTCCAGTTTTTATGATGTCTTTTCTTCTGCTTGTTTTAGGCCTAAATTGCTCTCTTTACTCTAGTTTTCTAAAGAGGAAGCTTTGATTATTGGTTTTAGATCTTTCTTCTTCTGGCATATAGGCATTTAATGCTATAAATTTCCCCGTAAGCATTGTGTTTGCTACATTCTGCTCATCTTGATAAGTTATATCTTAATTTTCATTCAGTTCAAAATATTGTTAGTTTCTCTTGAGACTTCTTCTTTGGCCCATGTGTTGTTTAGAAGTGTGCTGTTTAATCTCCAGATAGTTGGGGATTTTCCAGCTATCTTTCTGTTATTGACTCCCAGTTTAATTCCATTGTGAAGTGAAAGCATACTCGTATGATTTTTGTTGTTTTTGTTAATTTGTTAAAATGTGTTTTATGGCCTAGAGTGCTCCATATGAACTAGAAGAATGTGTATTCTGCTGTTGTTGGATGGAATATTCTATGTGTCAGATAAATCAAGTTGATTGTTTAGTGCTGTTCAGGTCAGCTATGTACTAACTGCATTTCTTCTTGCTGAATCTGTCCATTGCTGAAAGGAGTGGGGAAGCCTCTAGCCATAATAGTGGGTTTGTCTGTTTCTCCTTGCAGGTCTGTCAGTTTTTGCGTCTGTATGTTGCCACTATGTTGTTAGGTGCATACACGTTTAGTATTTTTATGTCTTCTTGGAGAATTGACTCCTTTATTGTTACGTAGTGTCCTTCTTTATCCCTGATGATTTTCCTTGGTCTGAAGTCGGCTTTGTTGGAAATTAACGTAGCTACTCCAGCTTTCTTTTATCATTAACATGTTATGTCTTTCTCCATTCCTTTATTTTTAACCAGAGTCTTTTTATTTAAAGTGGGTTTCTTTAGACAACATATAGTTGAGTCTTGCTATTTTATCCACTGTGAAAATCTCTGACTTCTAACTGGTATGGATAGACCATTCACACTTAAAGTGATTATTGATATAGTTGGATTAATACCTACCATAGTTGAAATTGTTTTCTATTCATGACATCTGTTCTTTGTTTTTTTCTCCCCCTTTTTCTGACTTCTCTGGTTTTGAGTATTTTATATCATTCTATGTTATCTCCTCTATTGGCATATCAGTTATACTTATTTTTAACCTTTTTCAGTGGTTGTCCTAGAGTTTGCTATATATATATAGTATATATATATATGTATGTATGTATTCAATATACATATTTTACTAAACTAAGTCAACTTTCAGATAACACTACACCACTTGCTATGTAGGAAAGGGGCCTTATAGCAAGTATTCCTGATTCTTCTCTCCCTGCCCTTATGACTTCACTGTCATTCTTTTCCCTTATCCATATTCTGTAGTCACCCAATGCACTGTTGCTATTCCTGCTTTAAATAATTTTCTTTTAGATCAATTAAGAAAATTAAAAAATGAAACATTATATTTTACCTTCATTTATTTTCTCTCTAACTCTTTCCCTGTGTTTATGTTGATCTGTGTTTCTGACTTATTTTCTTTCTCTCTGAAGAACTTTACATTTTTTATGGTAGATTCCCTCAATTTTTGCTTGTCTGAAGAAGTATTTATTTTTCCCTCACTTTTTTTTTTTTTTTTTTGCGGTACGTGGACCTCTCACTGCCGTGGTCTCTCCCATCGTGGAGCACAGGGTCCGGACGCACAAGCTGAGCGGCCACGGCTCACGGGCCCCGCCACTCCGTGGCACGTGGGATCCTCCCGGACCGGGGCACAAACCTGCGTCCCATGCATCGGCAGGCGGACCCCCAACCACTGTGCCACCAGGGAAGCCCTTTCCTTCACTTTTGAGGGATAGTTTTCCTGGAAATAGAATTTTAGTTTGGTAGTGGCTTTCTTTCAACATTTTAAATAGTTCACTCCACTTACTTGCTTGTATGGTTTCTGTAGAGAAGTCAGATCTACTTTCTTATTCCTGCTCCCCTATAGGTACAGTGGTTTTTCTCCTTCATTTCTGGTTTCTTTCAAGATTTTCATTTGGTATTTGATTTGTGCAACTGAGTATGGTATGCCTAGGAGTACATATTTTGGTATTTCTCCTATTTGATGTTCTCTGAGCTTTCTGAATCTGTGGTTTGGTGTCTGTAATTGATTTTGGGAAATTCTCGGCCATGCTTGCTTCAAATATTTTCCTCTTTTTTCTTTTTCTGGTGTTCTAATTATGTATATGTCATATTCTGACATATGCATATGTCCGTATGTAGATTGAAATTTTCCTACAGTTCTTGAATGTTCTTTTATTTATTTATTTATCTATCTATTTATTTATTTATTTCTGTTTGCATTTTAGTTTGGGAACTTTCCTACTGTTGAAATTTGAAATTTTCCTACAGTTCTTGGATGTTCTCTTCCTTCCTTCCTTCCTCGCTCCCTCCCTTTCTTTCTTTCTTTCTCTCTTTCTCTCTTTCTCTCTCTCTCTCTCTCTCTTTCTTTCTTTCTTTTTGGTTTGCATTTTAGTTTGGGAACTTTCTTTTACCTGTCTTCAAGCTCACTGACTTTTCTCTTCACTGTGCTTACTCTGTTGATGAGCCCGACTAAGGCATTCTTCATTCTTTACAATGTTTTGTTTTCTAGCGTTTCCTTTGATTCTTAAAAAAAATTCCATCTTTATGTTTCCATAACTGTGGGTGAAAAATGTCACCTGCCACATCAGTAGACAAAAGGTGTTGTGGCCATCAAGCCATCAGCCACTGCAGCCACCACCAACTGTGTACCCTGAGGGGATTTAGGGTGGAGAAAAGTAGGACACTGGCCCTAGATAGCTGAGGTGCACATCAAAGGAATGGTTTTGGGATGAGTCCAGACTCTTATATCTTCCCATACATAGAAAAGCGCTAAATTCATTAACTTGAGATGTCTGTTTTTTCTTTAATTAACTGTAATCTTTTAATGTTCTGAAGACTGGGTTTTTGTTGCAAAACTCCTATGAATCCTGGTTCCTCCCTTACCTCTTCAGAGCAGTCCCTCAGAGTGATTTGAGAGGCTGTCTCCCAGGCTTAAGTCCTCAAAAAATCCTCCAAATAAAACATAATTCTCAACTTTTAGGTTGTGCATTTTTTTTCAGTCCACATAACCTATTGGCTTTGTGTTTTGTCTACGCTGCCCAAAAGAACCCTTATTGTATTAACCATAGCTATTTTAATCCCCTGTGTGATAATTCCAGTATCTGTGTCATGTCTGGGTCTGGGCTTGATGCTTGCTCTGTCTCTTCAGATTGCAATTTCTCTTGCATATGGTACGCTTTGTGGGTTTTTTGTTGATAGCTGAGCATGATGTATTTGTTAGTAGGAACCAAGGTAGAAAGCCTTTAGGGTGAGGTTTTATGTTAATGTTGGTAGGAGCTGAGCTGTGTTTAATGTGTGCTGTAGCTGTAGGTGCCAGAGGCTTCAAATTCCTCTTGTGAACTTTTTTGTCTTCCCTGACATCTTTGCGGTTTCCTAAGAACTTTCCTAAGAACTCATCATTAGAGAGTGTCTGTTTCCTGCAGCCCTCTCACCTGTAATTCACTGTTACCATACTGGTGCCCTGTTCATGGGGCTGTAAGTTGCGAGGCAGGGGAGCATTCTATACTCTCAACATTAAGCCTCAGTCTTTCAGCAGGACAGTGTACCTGGGCTGTGTTCCTCACAAGGGTTTCTTAGCTATTTTGCTCCTCCTTGGGTGAGACAGGGTGAGACAGGACTGGAGTGGAGTCATTGCTGTTCTTCAGGTTAGGTGAGGGCTGCAGAATGGGCCTGTGTTATGTAGAGCATCTGGGCATATTTCAATTGGTTACTCTTCCCCTCTCCAAGCTAGAACCAGGAGTGAATTTTCTTGGTTCTTCACTGTGAGAACCTGGTGGGGTTCCTAGAGGTCAAACCCACCAAAGCATGGGGGCCTCCTCAAGACTGTGGCCCCTAGTTGTTTCTTTCTCGCTCAGTCTAGTTCATACATAACTTCTAGCAATTCATGAAAATTACCATGTAGGTGATCCTATCTGTTATGGCCTAGAGGATTCTCCTTCTGGTGAGCAGATCCTGGCTGTGACTTTGTGACCTCTCCAGATTTCAGGGGATTGGTTTGCCCTGCGCCCTCAGTTTTCTGATGGGTCCAAGAAGTTTCTGATTGTGGGTTTGTCCAGCCCTTTCGTGTGGGAATGCGAGTGACAGCTCTTTATGTGTCAGAGCTGAAACCTCAGGTCTCCACCTTCACAGTTTTCTGCCCACATGTGTTATTCTGCCTTACTCTCCTTTGTTCAATAACAAACCTTGTGAAGACGTTGGCTGTGAGACTGGAGAGGATATCAATGGAAACCAGGGCACTCAGAACTGCGGTGTGACGCTGGGGAACTTTGTGGGTCTGGGCCTTGACTTTTTAACCTATAAGTGAATGAAACCTCTGTTCCCTTCCAGCTTTGAATCTAACCTTCTCTTCCTTCTAAATTACTCATGATACTTTGCAGGATATTCTGCATAGGGCAGGTGTTCAAACTTTTCTTCAGTAGGCTGATAACTTTTTGCCCTTTGAAGTGGAACATAATTAGCTGAATAATCTTTCCATGGCTAATTTCATTGTTCTGTCATTTATGAGACATGATATAATGGATTTACATATATTAGGCATTTAAATATTTTTGAAAAACGTAATGAATGACTAGAATGGAATTTTTCCAGGAAATATTGTATTTACATTTTAGTTTTTAAAAATGAAGTGCAAAAGAACCCAGACACAAAGGGTCACATATTGTATTATTCCTTTTGTATGAAGTTCCCAGAATAGGCAAAACCATAGAGACAGAAAGCCAATTTCTGGTTGCCAGGGACCGGTTGGATGGAGAGTGGAGATTAACTGCTTAGTAGGTAATGGGTTCTAGTTTGGGGTGATGCGACTATCTTGGAACTTGATTGAGGTTCTGCTTGTACAACATTGAGTGCACTGAATGCACTGAACTGTTAACTTTAAAATGGTTAATTCTATGTTATGTGAATTTGACCTCAATAAAAATCATATATAGCACATTAAAATTCAAAAGTCTAACAGTATAAAAACTTTTACAGTACAAAGCAATTCTTCCTTCTGCCCCAGGCTTTTAGTCTTCTGAACCAGATGCACCTGCTATCAGTTTCTTATATACTTCCACACCAGTCCCTCTCACCTCCCTTTTTAAGTGGGAAATGCTGCATATTGCTTTTTTCTACTTATTTTGGATTTTTCTTTATCAGCACATAAAGATCCACCTTTCTCCTTTTCAGAGCTACATAGTCAAAGGAGATATTTTCTAAGTTCTTAAAGTTGGTGTGTGTTTTATCTCACCATTCTAAATCAACCATTCTTTCCTGTGGTGATGCCTCTACTATAGCAAGCTGCTTAATGTGTGCCTAATTCAGTATCCAGTTGGGTAAATCAATCTGCTCTTTGTGCGCAGGTTTACACCTAAGAATTAGCTTCATTTTTATGAGTCATTTCTTAGAATCAGGAAGGATGATGGTATTAGCCAAATGCCTTTTATCACAACAAGATAATTGAAAATCATTTAATTAATTGATAGTTAAGGAGCCAATGAATCTGTTCCATAGCTATAATTTGACAAATATCTCCATTGCTGAAGACCGTGTTTTATTTTCCCCCAGAGAAGACAAATGTGAAATAACTAACTGCAGGACGACTCCAAAGGGATGGCTGTGGGGCCCTCTGTCTCCCAGTGTGTGATGCTATTAGTATACAATGCCCATAGACAGAGATGGCTTTATACACACCGGACAAGACCTCTATTCATCTCAGAGTCAAACAAATTGCACATACGAAAACCTCCACTTGCTGTGGCCACAGAAGCTGAACCGAGTAGAACTACACGGATTTTTTTTTTGTTTTTTTTTTTTTTTTTGCGGTACGTGGGCCTCTCACTGTTGTGGCCTCTCCCGTTGCGGAGCACAGGCTCCAGACGCGCAGGCTCAGCGGCCATAGGCTCACGGGCCCAGCTGCTCCGCAGCATGTGGGATCTTCCCGGATCGGGGCACGAACCCGTGTCTCCTGCATCGGCAAGCAGACTCTCAACCACTGTGCCACCGGGGAAGCCCTACACGGATTTTTGAATTAGGAACTTTCAAGCCCAGCAGCAACTAAAAGACAGTTTTGATTTGGAAATTGAAAGATTGGGAAGAGGTAGAGGGACTGCTTTTGGATCTCTTTTGAGTAATTGTGTGTATGGAATTGTAGGTAAGTGGGAGGATCTCACTCTGTGAGCTGGAGTCTGTGCTGATAACCAGTTGAGTCTCAATGTCCATTCAGTGTAGAGACAGACAGGAAGAAGGAAGAGCCTCCACTAACTCTAATCCCTGTGCCCATGGCAGAGCCAGTCCCGCTCTAAGGATTTGCTTCAGGGAGCCCTGGAATGCAAAGCAATGGGGCTTCTTGTGGGACTTTAATTCAGTTTGCAGTATGAGATCCTGTGTGAAGCCAAAGAAAAATAACTACTTTCTCTCAATGTGTAGCATCTCATGGGTAATAGACTACATCAAAAATCTTTAGTTCTAAAAACTTAGAGTTATAAATGTAGAAAGTAAAAAAAAAGTTTAATTAGGAATAAAATGAGGAGTAAAATTCTCTTTAGTATAAAGTGATTACTAACTGTTTTTTTCTACATTCTTCTAGAAAAATTGTGTGTGTGTGTGAGTGTATAACTAAAACTTATGTTTGTGAATGGGATTATTATACACATTGTTATGTATTATGCCTTTGTATTTGCTGTTATGTCTTAGACATCTCTTCATACCAATGCCTGCAGGTCCAGCTCCTTCTTCACTTATATGAAAGACACCATCTTATTTATTCGGCTTGTCCCTTTTGATGGACATTTAAGTCACTTTCCAGTTTTTATCTTGCAAAGAATGCTGTGAAGCATTCTGTCATCTGCCCGTTCCCAAAGTGATACCTGGTTATTCCGACACCTGACATCCAGCACCCACTCTGATCACTATCCTTCCTCAGTGCAGCTAATCCTTTTGCTCCTGGTCTTCAGAAAGACCTCATCCCCACAGGATCGTCAGCCCTACTTTCTTTTCAGCGTTCACTGCCACACTTATGTCTTCAATCCTCTTCTTTCTGAAATGTGGCCCTCTCTCCCACTTTAGTAATCACCTGGCAAAACCCATTTTTGGCTAAGTCCATTTTCCTGCTACTGTGTGCCTGCACCTGAGCTGCTGTGTGGAGGTGGGGGAGTGCTCCGCCTGGCCCCCTGCCACCCTAGATCTGACCACAGTGCTCCCTCAGCAGGGCCAAGCAGTCCTGCAGTATGTGTATATATATATATGTGGGTGCGCGTATATGTATTATGAAATTCTGAAGGTTTTGAGTGGTTATCGCTAACCCCAGTTTTTTCTTTTGTTTTTGTTTTTTTTGGCCGTGCCATGAGGCACAGCGTGCAGGATCTTTATTCCCCAAAGAGGGATCGAACCTGTGTCCCCTGCAGTGGAAGCTCGGAGTCTTAATCACTGGACCACCAGGGAATCCCCCCAGTCTTTTTCTTGTAAGCCTGGTTATTTTAGTGATTCCAGCTGCTCTTTGTTTGGTGAATTAATTCAACAAGGAATAACCTTATATATAACTCACTAATAGGACCCATTTGTATACTGATGTACACACAGTTGGTGAAATAGTTCCTTTAATGCGTGTTTTTGTGCCAGGTTGGCTTTCTCAGGTTATTCCAAACAGCTGAGACCTTTGTTATTTGATGTAGCATCCCTGTTCCTATAAAAGGGTGAATTTATTAAATTTATATTGGAATGAAATTGAGATTCCAGAGGAGCACAGACTTAGGAAACAAGAAGCCTGGTCCTAGGCTGTGGTGTGTCATATTTCTTCCAGTGACAAAAAGTAATGTTTTTTATGTTTGATCACCCAGGAGGGTAACGTGTGGGCATAAAAGTTCCTATCAATTCTGATCTCCTTGAGAGCAGGATCATGCCAGATCCATTTTTGTATCATTCCTACCCAGCATCTCAGCAGATGGTAGGAGTGTGAAAAAAAGGTTAATAACAGATAAATGCTCACTATAGGTGTTTCTGCTAAAACCCAGTACATATATTCCCAGTTCTCTGCAACACCAGCACTAAAAATAGCAGGGCTTGTGGGGACCTAGGATGGGGACTGACCGATCACAATCTGTGCAGCTCTGTAAGCAGAGCTCTGTGAAGGGCACTGTTTCACACCTGGAGGATTGAGCCAAGGCTGGAGGTGGCCACCACTTCCACGAAACATGTGATTGAAGAACCACCGTGGGAAACACTGCAGCACTGTAATACTTTAACCCCTGCCCGTTTGTGGAGCCCAGGCAATGCCAGCGTAAGGCAGCCCCCAGCGTGGGGCTCTGGAAGGTGGGCAGGGGTTTTCTGACCTGCTGGCAGCCTGAAAACACACAGGCTCACAGCGCAGCCTCCGGGCAGAGAGCTCTGCGTGCAGCCTCTTTTCATGAACCTTTTTCTAATGTAGCTAAAGGTCTTCTGTTGTCACTGCAGCAGCTAACCGAGAGCTTTTCTTTCTTGCTGAAGATTATAGTTTTATTTACTGGCTCTTCGTACCTGGGAAAAATGGCAGAAACATGTAGTAAAGCAGACTTTTGTATTATCTTTTGTTTGAAGGGTTCTTACTGATTGCCAAGTACAGGCAGAAAAAAGATGTGCAAAACACAGGGTCATATTTTCTGAAGTTGGTACCTTGATGCTTCAGGGCAGAGGAGGAGCTTCCTGCAGGTGGACAGGGGTGCTCTGTGCAGGGATCAGGTGACGGGCGGGGGTAGCTCAGAGCTTTCAGCCTCCACATCGAAGGCTGTAGGCTTTCAGGAGCATTGCAGGAAAACTCACTTGCTCAGGCCACACGTGGGCAAAGCTTGTCATTTTAGTCAAAGCACAGGGAGGAAGCGCTAGCTCCAGAGGAGATGTGGGTTTGTCCATTGGGATGTATCTCACGTCTACTCCGATGGAAACATCTGCTGCTCTCAGATGCCCTACTTTGAAGTGACTAGAAAGACAGAATTGATTTTGTTCTTTGCTTCCTGACCATAGATGCCTAAAAATAAGCCAAGTTCAGATGCTGGTGTTGGCATTTCTGATGAGCAGATGCTGTACTTGAGGAGAGAGAAACTTGGGAAATTCTGGAGTTATTATGCCTTTACATTTTTTCCAGTTGATATATTTCTTTTTCAATAATAGTTTCATTGAGATGTAATTCATATAGTATAAAATTCATCATTTTGAAGTATAAAATTCAGGGGTTTTCAGCATATTCACAGAGTTGTACAAGCATCACCATCATCTAATTCTAGAACATTTTCAGTTCCCTCCCAAATCCCTGATCCAATAGCTGTCGCTCCTTACTCTGCTTTGGCTCAAACCCCTGGAAACCATGAATCTCCTTTCTGTCCCTCTGGATTTACCTGTTGTGGATATTCCATATACTTGTTTTCTTGCAGTTTGTAGCCTTTTTGGTCTGACTTTTTTTTTTTTTTTTTTTTTACTTAGCATGATATATTCATAGTTCATCCTTATTGTAGCATTTCAAATCCGTTCTGTGGACATACCACATCTTGTTTCCACATTCACCAGTTGATGGACGTTGGGGCTGTTTCCACTTTGTGGCTATTTTGAATACTGCTGATATGAACATCCATGTACAGGTTGTTTGTGGACATTTGTTTTCCATCCTCTCGGGTGCATACCTAGACGTGGACTTGCTGGCCATATGTGACTCTGTGTTTAACCCTATAAGGAGCTGCCAAACTATTTCCCAAAGCAGCTGCACCACTTTGGTCTCCAGTAGCAATGTGTAAGTGTTCAGAAACCTCCACACCCACGCCCATGCTTGTTATCTTCTGTCTGATTCTAGTCGTCCTAGTGGGTGTGACGTGGTATCTCATTATGGTTTTGATTCGCATTTCCATAATTGAATAACCATGTTGAACAGTTTTAATGTGCTTATTGGGCATTTGGATATCTTTTTTGGAGAAATGTCTATTCCAATCTTTTGCCCATTTTTAAATTTGGGTTATTTGTCTTTTTATTGTTGGTTTGAATGTGTTCTTTATATAATCCGGATACAAAGTCCTTATCAGATACATGATTTGTATATGTTTTCTCCCTTTCTGTGGGTTGATGTAACTTTATTGATGGTGTTCTATAACACACAAAACTTTACAATTTTGATGGAGTCTCAGTTTATCTAACTTTTCTTTTGCTGTTGGTGCTTTTGGTGACATATCTAAGAAACTAGTATGTAATCTCAGGTCACAAGGATTTACTCCTATGCTTTCTTCTAAGAGTTTTATAATTTCTGCTCTTCCATTTAGGTGTACAATCCATTCTGAGTTAATTTTTGTGAAAGGTGTAAGGTCTATGTAGAGATTCATTTTCTGAATGTCAGTATCATTTGCTGAAAAGCCTATCATTTACCCTCCGGGTTGTCATGGCACTCTTGGCGAAAATCAATTAACCATAAATGTATGGGTTTACTTCTGGACTGTCAATTCTAAGCCATTGCTCTCTATGTCTTTCCTTATGCCATTATCATACTCTCTTGATTACAATAGCGGTTTTTTGGGTTTTTTTTTTGACATCCAAAAGTGTGAATTCTCCAACTTTGCTTTTCTTTTTCAAGGTTCTTTTGGCTATGTGAGATGTCTTGGATTTCTGTATGAATTTTAAGAACTGTTGTCCATTTCTGCAAAAAAGAAAGCTGAGAATTTAATAGAGATTGCATTGAATCTGAAGACCTATTTGGGGAGTAGTGCTGTCTTAACAATATTGTCTTCCAACCCATGAGCACAGGATGTCCTTTCTGTTTACTTAGTTTTTAATTTCTTGTAATGATATATTGGTAGTTTTCAAAGTACAGATCTTGCATATCTTGTTAAATTTATTCATAAGTATTTTATTCTTTTTGATTCTGTTTTGGTGCTCTTCTAACAGCATATGTTATTTATCCATTGTACCAGTTTCTGCCTTTTGATTGGAGCGTTTAGACCATTTAGTGTAACTACTGATAAGATAGAATTTATGTCTGCCGTTTTGCTTTTTGTCCTTATGGATCTTATGTCTTTTGTGTTCCTTTATTCCTCCATTTTGCCTTTTTTTGTGTTAGTTTCTAGCATACCATTTAAATTCTGTTGTTCATGTCTTATACATTTTTCCGTTGTTTTGTTAGTGGTTGCCCTGGGGATTACAGTTAACACAATCTTGCCTTATGTTTAAACTTTTCTATGGCCCTAAACCTCTTCCTGTAGGAGTCCCACTGGGGCAAACCTGAATGGCTGTGATTGGAAAAGGAGGGGACAGAAATGGAGACCCAGGGACACATTGTTATCTGAGAATTGTCTGTGTTGGTAGATTTATCTGTTAACTTCTTTGTGGAATTTGATTACCTATACCATAAACCTTAGTTTCTTCTCCGGTGGTACCTTCCAAATGTTGATCAGATTAGATTTCTAGTAGTTATATCAATAGCTTTCCCCCTTGGGTTGGGGATTTGAAAGGCTGATGCTGGGTTCTAAATCAGCACAATGATCTTTGCTGCCCCCTGCCACCCCCAACCTGCTCTCTAAGCTCCTGTGCCCTTCTCCTGCTCCCCAGGTGTTCACCCTGCTGAGTCTGATACACTCCCCATCCCCCAGGTCTGCAGGGACCCCAGTGCCAGAGATCTTCCCCCACTACTCCAGATGGGCAGCCTGCCATGAGAGGGAGGGCCAGCTGAGCACATCAGGACACCAGGATTTGGCCAGAAGACCGTTCCTCTCCTCCCATCAGGACTTCTCAAAGGTAACTTTGACATTGGAAAATGAAAGCTTGAAAACCTTCATTTATGTCTTCTTGGTGGGCTCTCAGGCCATTGTTGGGAAAGACCCCAACCTGGATGGGTTTTTCTGTACCTCTTCAACCACACCAAATAAGCAATTGCCTAGTTTGTTTCCCCTGAATGAGTTTTGAGGATGGTCTTCAACATATTATGTTAAGCGGTTATAGTACTTAATATTTTACAAAGGCTACCACACGGGTCCTCATTTTCTGCTTTTAACAAGCTCACGAGGCTCTTATGGCTACTCCGGGTTTGTAGACCAGGAAACAGGTTTAGAAGATCAAAGTGACGTCCCTAGGGTCTCAGTGATTCACTAAGTTGTCCAGAACATATGGATTGAGCAGCCGTATTGTGCCAGGTGCTGTTCTAACCCAGGACCCACGGTGAGCACAACGGACGCAAACTTCTCTCATGGAGATTCCAGGTTGGGGGGGGCGTGTGAGTGGAGGGTGGGGACAGGCACCAAGAGGCTGACCACCATGTGAAGAAGTAAATTTCATGTCTCATTCCCTGGCATAAGTGTTGTGGAGAAAATAAAAAGCTACCAAGTTTAGAGGGGTGGAGTTTTAAATGGAGCGCTCCGGGAGGTCTCATAAAAAAGTCGACATTTGAACGTGGATTTAAGGAAGTGTGGGAATTAGCCATTTAACCAACTGGGACAAGAGACTTGGAGCTAGAAGAAAAGGTGGGTGTGAAGGCCCAGGGTCCAGTCTGTGCATCGCAGCACGTTGGGGGAACACCGAGAGGCAGGGGAGCCAGCAGGAGCAGTGAGTCGGGCGGCGGGGTCAGACAGTGGTCAGGAGGTCACAGAAACCCGTTAGCGTCGCGGGCTATTGGGGGGAATTCTAGGCTTTACGACGGGAAATCAGTGCAGTGTTTTAGGCAGAGGAGGGACGGGATCCATTTTGATAGGCTCATTCTGGTATCAGTGTTGCATGATGGGGGGTAGACCAGGAGACCACTTAGAGGTCATTAGAGAAATCCATTGTAGTAAGTCAGACAAGAGATAATTTGGTGGCCTGCTCCACCGGTAGCCGTGGAAGTAGGGAAACGTGGTCACATTCTAGCTATATGGTGAAGAAAGAGCCTTTACGATGTCCTGGCAGAGTGGGTGTGGGGCTTGAGAAGAAGGGAAAGTCCATCATGATGGCAGAGATTTTAGGTTGTGCAACTAGAGGGAGTTGTCACCACCTGAGATGGGGAAGTCTGCAGGGTGGGGAGAGTTTGGTGCCAAAAGAGGTTAGTAGTTCAGTTTTGAACAGGTTGAGTTTGAGATTATAATATCCCCCCAAATGGAGATGCTGAGTGGACAGGTATATCCACATCTGATAGTTGAAGATGGTGATCTGAGCTGGAGGTACAATGGGGGTCTTTGGCCTGCAGTTGGGATGTAAAGGAATAAGGTCAGTGAGATCCTAGTGAGAGAGGAGTTCCCAGGATTGGGCCCTGGAACATTCCGGCTTTAGGAGGAGCAAAGGAAGTGGGAGACCTAGAGGCAGCCCCCAGAAAGGGAGGGGAAATCCAAGGGTGAGGCATCTCGGAAGCCACATGAAATCACTTCAGAAGGAGGGAATGATGAGCTGTGCCCGGTGTGTGGATGGGCCAGATGAGAGGGAGACTGGAATTGACTCTTGGATCAGTGCCACGCAGGTCATTGGTGCCTTCGGTAAAAACAGCAAAATGTCATGTGGGTCTGGTGACTATGGCAACCGAGGGAAAGATGGAGGGAGAACTCTGAGACCAAGATTGTTGGCGGCAGTTTGGAGAAGGTTTGCTGCAAAGGGGAGCCGAAAGTGGGGTGGTACCTGGTGGGGTGAGTCAGGCCAAGAGAATTCGTTTTGAGTTGGAAGCATTAACATTATTTATACGCCGATGGGAATGATTCAGTAGAGAGTAGAAAGTTGATAATATAGGACAGAGGGCTGCTGGCAGCACGTCTTGAGTGGGTGAGGGAGGTGTGTGCGTGGACAGGTGGAGTTGTTTGCTTCAGGCAGAGCGCAGATAGTTACTGGTGGGGGACGGACTAAATGACAGATACATGGGTGCCGAGGTAGTGCTCAGAAGAGGAGTTTTCTTCTGATCGCTTCTATTTTCTTTGTGAAATAGGAAGTAAAGTCACCAGCTGAGAGTGCCATGGTGCAGGAGGGCTTGTAAGTTTGGGGAAAAAGGGAGGAAGGTGTGGAGTGATCACCTGTTAGTCGTAAGAGTCCACCTGGACTCATCAGTGAGATTGTGTGTTTCTCTAGACAGTTCAGCTGTGGAGCTGAGGGCACAAACACACAATAGCTCAAGAATTGAATTATGGAGATCTGTGAGTCTGTTTCTGTTTTGTAAAGAAGTTCATTTGTATCAATTTTTAATTATATTTCACATATACATGATATCCTATGATATTTGTCTTTCTCTGTCTGACTCACTTCACTTAGTATGATAATGTCTAGGTCCATACACATTACTGTATATAAAATAGATAACTAACAAGGACCTACTGTATAGCACAGGGAACTCCACTCAGTATTCTGTAATAAGCTATATGGGGAAAGAATCTGAAAAAGAATGATGCATACATATATAAGTATAACTGATTCATTTTGCTGTCCACCTGAAAGTAACACAAATTTGTAAATCAACTGTACTCCAATAAAATTTAAAAATAAAAAGAATTGAATTGTCAATTGTCAATTGTCCTCCTCCTCCGCCTCGTCCTCTGCCTCATCCTCCCCCTTCGTCTTCTTCCTCCTCCACCTCTTCCTCCTCCGCCTCCCCCGCCTCCGCCTCCTCCTCCTCCTTCTTCTTCTTCCTCCACCTCCTCCTCCTCCGCCTCCTCCGCCTCCTCCTCCTTCTTCTTCTTCTTCCTCCTCCTCCACCTCCTCTGCCTCCTCCTCCGCCTCCTCCTCACCCTCCTCCTTCTTCTTCCTCCTCCACCTCCTCCTCCGCATCCTCCGCCTCCTCCTCCGCCTCATCCTCCACCTCTTCCTTTTTCTTCTTCCTCCTCCTGCACCTCCTCCTCCTCCTCCGCCTCCTCCGCCTCCTCCTCCTTCTTCTTCTTCCTCCTCCTGCTCCTCCTCCGCCTCCTCCTCCACCTCTTCCTCCTTCTTCTTCATCCTCCTCCACCTCCATCTCATCCTCTGCCTCCTCCTGATTCTTCCTCTTCTTCCTCCTCCTCCACCTCCTCCTCCTCCTCCTCGTCTGCCTCCTCCGCCTCCTCCTCCACCTCCGACTCCTTCTTCTTCCTCCTCCTCTTCGTCCTCCGCCTCCTCTTCCGCCTCATCCTCCTCCTCCTCCACCTCTTCCTTTTTCTTCTTCCTCCTCCTCCACCTCCTCCTCCTGCTCCTCCTCCGCCTCCTCCGCCTCCTCCTCCTTCTTCTTCTTCTTCCTCCTCATCCACCTCCTCCACCTCCTCCTCGGCTCCTCCTCCGCGGCCGCCTCCTCCGCCTCCTCGTCCTTATTCTTCCTCCTCTTCTTTTTCCTCCTCAACCTCCTCCTCCTCACCCTCCTCCGCCTCCACCTCCTTTTTCTTCTTCATCCTCCTCCTCCTCTACCTCCTCCTCTGCCTCCTCCTTCTCTTCTTCCTCTTCTTCCTCCTCCTCCACCTCCTCCTGCTCCTCTTCCTCCTCCTCTGCCTCTTCCGCCTCCTCCTCCACCTCCTCCTCCTTCTTCTACTTCCACCTCCTCCTCCTCCTCCGCCTCCTCCTCCACCTCCTCCTCACTCTCATCCTTCTTCTTCCTCCTCCACCTCCTCCTCCTCCTCCTCCTCCACCTCCTCCTCTTTCTTCTTCTTCTTCCTCCTCCTCCATCTCCTCCACCTCCTCCTCCGCCTCCTCCTCCACCTCTTCCTTTTTCTTCTTCATCCTCCTCCTCCTCCGCCTCTTCCTCCGCCTCCTCCTACTTCTTCTTCCTCTTCTTCCTCCTCCTCCTCCTCCGCCTCCTCCTCCTTCTACTTTTTCCTCCTCCTCCACCTCCTCCTCCTCCTCCACCTCCTCCTCCGCCTCCTCCTCCGGCTCCTCCTCCTTCTTCTTTTTCCTCTTCTTTCTCCTCCTCCACCTCCTCCGCCTCCTCCTCCGCCTCCTCCTCACCTTCCTCCTTCTTATTCCTCCTCCTCCTCCTCCTTCACCTCCTCTTCCACCTCCTCCTACTTCTTCTTCTTCCTCTTGTTTCTCCTCCTCCACCTCCTCCTCCTCCTCCTCCTCCTCCACCTCCTCCTCCGCCTCATCCACCTCCTTCGTCTTCTTCCTCCTCCACATCCTCGTCCTCTGCCTCCTCCGCCTCCTCCTCCTTCTTCTTTTTCTTCCTCCTCCTCCACCTCCTCCGCCTCCTCCTCCGCCTCCTCCTCCTCCTTCTTCTTCCTCCTCCTCCTCCTCCTACTCCTCCGCCTCGTCCTCCGCCTCCTCCTTCTTCTTCTTCCTCTTTTTCTCCTCCTCCACCTCCTCCTCCTCCTCCTCCGCCTCCTCCTCCACCTCTTCCTTTTTCTTCTTCCTCCTCCTCCTCCTCCTCCTCCTCCTCCACCTCCTCCTCTTTCTTCTTCTTCTTCCTCCTCCTCCACCTCCTCCGCCTCCTCCTCCGCCTCTTCCTCACCCTCCTCCTTCTTATTCCACCTCCTCCTCCTCCTTCTTCTTCTTCCTCTTCCTTTTTCTCCTCAACCTCCTCCTCTTCAGCCTCCTCCACCTCCTCCTCCGCCTCCTCCTCCAACTCTTCCTTTTTCTTCTTCATCCTCCTCCTCCTCCGCATCCTCCTCCTTCTTCTTCTTCATCATCTTCCTCCTTCTCCACCACCTCTCCTCCTCCGCCTCCTCCGCCTCCTCCTCTTTCTTCTTCTTCTTTCTCCTCCTCCACCTCCCCCGCCTCCTCCTCTGCCTCCTCCCCCTTCTTCTTTTTCTTCCTCCTCCTCCAACTCCTCCGCCTCCTCCACCGCCTCCTCCTCACCCTCCTCCTTCTTCTTCTTCCTTTTCTTTCTCCTCCTCCACCTCCTCCTCCTCCTCCGCCTCCTCTTCTTTCTTCTTCTTCTTCCTCCTCCTCCACATCCTCCGCCTCCTCCTCCGCCTCCTCCTCCACCTCTTCCTTTTTCTTCTTCATCCTCCTCCTCCTCCACCTCCTCCTGCTCTTCTTCCTCCTCCTCCGCCTCCTCCGCCTCCTCCTCCACCTCCTCCTTCTTCTTCTTCTTCCTCCTCTCCTCTTCCGCCTCCTCCTCCTCCTTCTTCTTCTTCTTCCTCCTCCTCCGCCTCCTTCTCTGCCTCCTCCTCGTTCTTCTTCTTCCTCTTCTTTCTCCTCCTCCACCTCCTCCTCCTCCGCCTCCTCTGCCTCCTCCTCCTCCTTCTCCTTCTTCCTCCTCCTCCACCTCCTCCTCCGCCTCCTCCTCCACCTCTTCCTCCTTCTTATTCTTCTTCCTCCTCCTCCACCTCCTCCTCACTCTCCTCCTTCTTCTTCTTTCTCCTCCTCCTCCTTCTCCTCCGCCTCCTCCTCCTTCTTCTTCTTCCTCTTCTTTCTCCTCCTCCTCCCCCGCCTCCTCCGCCTCCTCCCCCTCCTGTGCTTCTTCCTCTGCCTCCTCCTCCCGCTTCTTATTCTTCCTACTCCCCCTCCTCTGCCTCCTCCTCTGCCTCCTCCTCCTTGTTCTTCTTCCTCTTCTTTCTCCGCCTCCACCTCCTCCTCCTCCTCCTCTGCCTCCTCCTCCATCTCATCCTCCTCCTTCATGTTCTTCCTCCTCCTTCTTCTTCTTCTTCCTCCTCCTCCACCTCCTCTTTCTTCTTCTTCTTCCTCCTCCTCTTCTTCCTCCGCCCCCTCCTCCTCATCCTCCTCCGCCTCCTCCTCCTTCTTCTTTTTCCTCCTCCTCTACCTCCCCCTCCTCCTTCTACTCCGCCTCCTCCTCCACCTCTTCCTCCTTCTTCTTCTTCCTCCTCCTTCTCCGCCTCCTCCTCCGCCTCCTCCTTCTTCTTCTTTCTCTTCTTCCAACTACTCCACCTCCTCCTCCTCCTCCTTCTCCTCCGCATCCTCCTCCGCCCCCTCCTCCTTCTTCTTCTTCTTCCTCCTCTCCTCTTCCACCTCCTCCTCCTTCTTCTTCTTCTTCTTTCTCCTCCTCCACCTCCTTTTCCTCCTCCTCCTCCGCCTCCTCCTCCGCTTCATCCTCCTCCTTCTTCTCGTCTTCCTCCTCCTCCACCTCCTCCGCCTCCTCCTCCGCCTCCTCCTCCGCCTCCTCCTTCCTCTTCTTCCTCTTCTTCCTCCTCCTCCACCTCCTGCTCCTCCTCCTCCTCCTCCACCGCCTCCTCCACCTCCTCCTCCTCCTTCTTCTTCTTCCTCCTCCTCCACCTCCTCCGAATCCTCCTCCGCCTCTTCCTCACCCTCCTCCTTCTTCTTCCTCCTCCTCCTCCTCCTCTGCCTCCTCCTCCTTATTCTTCTTCCTCTTATTTCTGCTCCTCCGCCTCCTGCTCCTCCTCCTCCGCCTCCTCCTCCTTCTTATTCCTCCTCCTCCACCTCCTCCGCCTCCTCCTCCGCCTCCTCCCCCCTTTTATTTTTCTTCCTCCTCCTCCAACTCCTCCGCCTCCTCCACCGCCTCCTCCTCACCCTCCTCCTTCTTCTTCTTCCTTTTCTTTCTCCTCCTGAACCTCCTCCTCCTCCTCTGCCTCCTCCTCCTTCTTCTTCTTCTTCCTCCTCCGCCACCTCCTCCGCCTCCTCCTCCGCCTCCTCCTCACCCTCCTCCTTCTTCTTCTTCCTCCTCTCCTCCTCCTCCACCTCCTCCTCCGCCTTCTCCTCCTTCTTTTTTTTTCATCTTCTTTCTCCTCCTCCACCTCCTCCTCCTCCTCCTCCTCTGCCTCCTCCTCCTCCGCGTCATCCTCCTCCGTCTTCCTCCTCCACCTCCTCCTCCTCCACCTCCTCCACCTCCTCCTCCACCTCCTCCTCCGTCTTCTTCTTCCTCCTCCTCCACCTCCTCCGCCTCCTCCTCCGCCTCCTCCTCCTCCTCTTCCTTTATATTCTTCATCCTCCTCCTCCTCCGCCTCCTCCTTCTTCTTCTTCCTCTTCTTCCTCCCCCTCCACCTCCTCCTCCTCCTGCTTCTCCGCCTCCTCCGCCTCCTCCTCCACCTCCTCCTTCTTCTTCCTCCTCCTCCGCCTCCTCCTCCTCCTCCTACTTCTTCTTCTTCCTCTTCTTCCTCCTCCTCCACCTCCTCCTCCTCCTCCTCCGCCTCCTCCGCCTCCTCCTCCTTCTTCTTCTTCTTCCTCCTCCACCTCCTCTGCCTCCTCCTCACCCTCCTCCTTCTTCTTCCTCCTCTTCCTCCTCCTCCGCCTCCTTGGTCTTCTTCCTCCTCCACCTCCTCTGCCTCCTCCTCCGCCTCATCCTCCTCATTCGTCTTCTTCCTCCTCCACCTCCTCCTCCTCAGCCTCCTCTGCCTCCTCCTCCGACTCCTCCTCCCTCTTTTCTTCTTCCTCCTCCTCCACCTCCTCCTCCTCCTCCTCCTTCTTCTTCCTCTTCTTCCTCCTCCTCCACCTCCTCCTCCTCCTCCTCCGCCTCCGCCTCCTCCACCTCCACCTCCTCCTCCGCCTCCTCCTCCTTCTTCCTCCTCCACCTCCTCTGCCTCCTCCTCCGCCTCCTCTTCCACCTCTTCCTTTTTCTTCTTCATCCTCCTCCTCCTCCACCTCTTCCTCCGCCTCCTCCTTCTTCTTCTTCTTCTTCCTCTTCCGCCACCTCCTCCGCCTCCTCCTCCGCCTCCTCCTCACCCTCCTCCTTCTTCTTCTTCCTCCTCTCCTCCTCCTCCTCCACCTCCTCCTCCGCCTTCTCCTCCTTCTTTTTCTTCATCTTCTTTCTCCTCCTCCACCTCCTCCTCCTCCTCCTCCTCCGCCTCCTTCTCCGCGTCATCGTCCTCCGTCTTCCTCCTCCACCTCCTCCTCCTCCACCTCCTCCACTTCCTCCTCCACCTCCTCCTCCGTCTTCTTCTTCCTCCTCCTCCACCTCCTCCACCTCCTCCTCCTCCTCTTCCTTTATATTCTTCATCCTCCTCCTCCTCCGCCTCCTCCTTCTTCTTCTTCCTCTTCTTCCTCCTCCTCCACCTCCTCCTCCTCCTCCTTTTCCGCCTCTGCCGCCTCCCCCTCCGCCTCCTCCTTCTTCTTCCTCCTCCTCCACCTCCTCCTCCACCTCCCCCTCCACCTCTTCCTTTTTCTTCTTCATCCTCCTCCTCCTCCGCCTCCTCCTTCTTCTTCCTCCTCCTCCACCTCCTCCGCCTCCTCCTCCTTCTTCTTCTTCTTTCTCCTCCTCCTCCTCCTCTGCCTCTTCCTCCACCTCCTCCTTCTTCATCTTCCTCTTCTTTTTCCTCCTCCACCTCCTCCTCCTCCTCCTCCACCTCCTCCTCCGTCTCATCCTCCTCCTTCCTCTTATTCCTCCTCCACCTCCTCCTCCTCCGCCTCCTCCTCTGCCTCCTCCTGCTTCTTCTTCTTCCTCCTTCTCCACATCTTCTGCCTCCTCCTCCCCCTCCTCCTCCACCTCTTCCTTTCTCTTCTTCATCCTCCTCCTCCTCCGCCTCCTACTTCTTCTTCCTCTTCTTCCTCCTCCTCCACCTCCTCCTCCGCCTCCTCCTCCTTCTTCTTCTTCCTCCTCCACCTCCTCTGCCTCCTCCTCACCCTCCTCCTTCTTCTTCCTCCTCTTCCTCCTCCTCCGCCTGCTTCGTCTTCTTCCTCCTCCATCTCCTCTGCCTCCTCCTCCGCCTCATCCTTCTCATTCGTCTTCTTCCTCCTCCACCTCCTCCTCCTCAGCCTCCTCTGCCTCCTCCTCCGACTCCTCCTCCCTCTTCTTCTTCTTCCTCCTCCTCCACCTCCTCTGCCTCCTCCTCCAACTCTTCCTTTTTCTTCTTCATCCGCCTCCTCCTCCTCCTCCTCCTTCTTCTTCCTCTTCTTCCTCCTCCTCCTCCTCCTCCTCCTCTGCCTCCTCCACCTCCACCTCCTCCTCCGCCTCCTCCTCCTTCCTCCTCCTCCACCTCCTCCGCCTCCTCCTCCGCCTCCTCTTCCACCTCTTCCTTTTTCTTCTTCCTCCTCCTCCTCCTCCACCTCCTCCGCCTCCTCCTCCTTCTTCTTCTTCTTTCTCCTCCTCCTCCTCCTCTGCCTCTTCCTCCGCCTCCTCCTTCTTCATCTTCCTCTTCTTTTTCCTCCTCCACCTCCTCCTCCTCCTCCTCCACCTCCTCCTCCGCCTCATCCTCCTCCTTCCTCTTATTCCTCCTCCACCTCCTCCTCCTCCGCCTCCTCCGCCTCCTCCTCTGCCTCCTCCTGCTTCTTCTTCTTCCTCCTTCTCCACGTCTTCTGCCTCCTCCTCCCCCTCCTCCTCCACCTCTTCCTTTCTCTTCTTCATCCTCCTCCTCCTCCACCTCCTCCTCCGCCTCCTTCTTCTTCTTCCTCTTCTTCCTCCTCCTCCACCTCCTCCTCCTCCTCCTCCTCCGCCTCCTCCGCCTCCTCCTCCTTCTTCTTCTTCTTCCTCCTCCACCTCCTCTTCCTCCTCCTCACCCTCCTCCTTCTTCTTCCTCCTCTTCCTCCTCCTCCACCTCCTCTGCCTCCTCCTCCGCCTCATCCTTCTCATTCGTCTTCTTCCTCCTCCACCTCCTCCTCCTCAGCCTCCTTTGCCTCCTCCTCCAACTCCTCCTCCCTCTTCTTCTTCTTCCTCCTCCTCCACCTCCTCCTCCTCCTCCTCCTCCTCTGCCTTCTCCACCTCCACCTCCTCCTCCGCCTCCTCCTCCTTCCTCCTCCTCCACCTCCTCTGCCTCCTCCTCCGCCTCCTCTTCCACCTCTTCCTTTTTCTTCTTCATCCTCCTCCTCCTCCACCTCTTCCTCCGCCTCCTCCTTCTTCTTCTTCTTCCTCCTCCGCCACCTCCTCCGCCTCCTCCTCACCCTCCTCCTTCTTCTTCTTCCTCCTCTCCTCCTCCTCCTCCACCTCCTCCTCCGCCTTCTCCTCCTTCTTTTTCTTCATCTTCTTTCTCCTCCTCCACCTCCTCCTCCTCCTCCTCCTCCGCCTCCTCCTCCACTTCATCGTCCTCCGTCTTCCTCCTCCACCTCCTCCTCCTCCACCTCCTCCACCTCCTCCTCCACCTCCTCCTCCGTCTTCTTCTTCCTCCTCCTCCACCTCCTCCCCCTCCTCCTCCTCCTCTTCCTTTATATTCTTCATCCTCCTCCTCCTCCGCCTCCTCCTTCTTCTTCTTCCTCTTCTTCCTCCTCCTACACCTCCTCCTCCTCCTCCTTCTCAGCCTCCTCCACCTCCTCCTCCGCCTCCTCCTTCTTCTTCCTCCTCCTCCACCTCCTCCTCCACCTCCCCCTCCACCTCTTCCTTTTTCTTCTTCATCCTCCTCCTCCCCCGCCTCCTCCTCCTTCTTCTTCTTCTTTCTCCTCCTCCTCCTCCTCTGCCTCCTCCTCCACCTCCTCCTTCTTCATCTTCCTCTTCTTTTTCCTCCTCCACCTCATCCTCCTCCTCCTCCACCTCCTCCTCCGCCTCACCCTCCTCCTTCCTCTTATTCCTCCTCCACCTCCTCCTCCTCCGCCTCCTCCGCCTCCTCCTCTGCCTCCTCCTGCTTCTTCTTCTTCTTCCTCCTTCTCCACATCTTCTGCCTCCTCCTCCCCCTCCTCCTCCACCTCTTCCTTTCTCTTCTTCATCCTCCTCCTCCTCCGCCTCCTCCTCCGCCTACTACTTCTTCTTCTTCCTCTTCTTCCTCCTCCTCCTCCTCCTCTGCCTCCTCCGCCTCCTCCTCCTTCTTCTTCTTCTTCCTCCTCCACCTCCTCTGCCTCCTCCTCACCCTCCTCCTTCTTCTTCCTCCTCTTCCTCCTCCTCCGCCTCCTTCGTCTTCTTCCTCCTCCATCTCCTCTGCCTCCTCCTCCGCCTCATCCTTCTCATTCGTCTTCTTCCTCCTCCACCTCCTCCTCCTCAGCCTCCTCTGCCTCCTCCTCCGACTCCTCCTCCCTCTTCTTCTTCTTCCTCCTCCTCCACCTCCTCTGCCTCCTCCTCCAACTCTTCCTTTTTCTTCTTCATCCGCCTCCTCCTCCTCCTCATCCTTCTTCTTCCTCTTCTTCCTCCTCCTCCACCTCCTCCTCCTCCTCCTCCTCCTCCGCCTCCTCCACCTCCACCTCCTCCTCCGCCTCCTCCTCCTTCCTCCTCCTCCACCTCCTCCGCCTCCTCCTCCGCCTCCTCTTCCACCTCTTCCTTTTTCTTCTTCCTCCTCCTCCTCCTCCACCTGCTCCGCCTCCTCCTCCGCCTCCTCCTCACCCTGCTCCTTCTTCTTCTTCCTCCTCCTCCTCCTCCACCTCCTCCTCCGCATTCTCCTCCTTCTTTTTCTCCATCTTCTTTCTCCTCCTCCACCTCCTCCTCTGCCTCCTCCTCCGCCTCATCCTCCGCCTCATCCTCCTCCGTCTTCTTCCTCCTCCACCTCCTCCTCCTCCACCTCCTCCGCCTCCTCCTCTGCCTCCTCCTCCACCTCTTACTTCTTCTTCATCCGCCTCCTCCTCCGCCTCCTCCTCCTTCTTCTTCTTCTTCCTCCTTCTCCACCTTTTCCTCCTTCTTCTTCATCCTCCTCCTTCTCCACCGCTGGGGAAGGTACTGGCCTGTGTGTGGAAATTGAAGCATGGAGGGAAGGGCCACTTGCAAGGAGACCCAGGAAGGAAGAAATGATAACCTCTGCATTCTCAGCTTTCAAATCCCAGCAACTCATTTGATTCTCACAGCAGAACTAACCACGAAGACACTGAGACTATAAAGGAATGAACCATCTCACTGGACTAGTGCCCATGTTTCATAGGTAATAGGCCTGAACTTAAAGCCGTGTCTTCTCCTTATTCTGTGCTGCAGGAGAGAGAGAGAAAGAGAGAGAGGAGGGAGAATTAAAGTAGGAGGCTTTCCAGATAACAAATAACTAATGCCATTTGCTTTCATTGTTCTGAATGTTCTCCTAATTGAGAATTACATGAGGTTCTTTGCAAACTATGCCCATTTAGTGGGTTGATTAATTAATTTGCTGAGGAGATTAGCTCCTCCCTCAGCAAGATGGCGGCAAGATTGATCTGCCCTCTGGAAGCCAGAATGGTCCCTTCACTGGGGCAGAGATATTTGGACACCCACAGAGAGAGGAGTATTAGGTGGGATGATTTTCCTGCACCCAATTCTCACTTCCCCTTTTCAGGCTATACATCAAGAGGGTTTTGGCTTCTTTTTAACTCTGGGATTTTGACACTGCCACAGATATATTTGTAGTTTGTGTATTTTAATTGTATTTCCTTTATAATGTATGACAAAATAGCATACCCACAGGTTGTAGCAGGTGAGCTGCAAGTTGTATTATTTTAACATATACTGAAAGTGAAAGAGATGATGATTTTGTTTCATTCATTACCTTTTGTAAATGCTTATAAACTTCCAGAGTGGAGATGTCTGAATCACCATCACCTGCAGGGTTTCGTTAAAAATTTTCTCTTTCCCTCCTGCCACCCTCCACTGTTGGGGAGGATTCCCATTAGATTTTTAAGGCTCCCAGATGACTTTGATGATCAGTGAAACATTGGAAATACCGAATTAGAGTATCCTAACCATAGAAGCACACATATTTAAGTGTGTTCACAATAATTACTTTAAGGATAATTAGTGCTTTCATAATCAATAAATAAAGGATGAAACTGGTTATATGTTACTCTGAAGTGTATATGTGCTAAGGCAAAATGGGGTGTGTGAGGCATGAACCACCCTAGGTAAACCTGAACAGCAGAAGTCCAGATCCTGGAGAGCATAGCATAGATCCTTGCTTCTCCCAGAGTGGACCTCAGACCAGCAGCTCTGGCATCTGCTGGGAGCTTGTTAAAGTGCAGATGTATCTAGTGAGACAAATAAGAATCTGTGTAGTAACAAATTACCAGGTTATTCCCACCAGGAAATTTTAAGAAGTCTTAGGTTCTTCACCTTGACTGCCTGTTAGAAGCAACTGGAACAATCTTTAACATGACAATTCCAGATTCCTACCCCAGAGAAATGATATCAGGTTCTAGGGCTGGAGCCTGGGCATTGTTGGGGTTTTTTTGTTGTGGTTGTTGTGTTCTGTTTTGTTTTGTTTGTTTGTTTAATTTTTATTGGAGTATAGCTGACTTACAATGCTGTGTCAGTTTCTGCTGTACAGCAAAATGAATCAGTTATACATATACATATGTCCACTCTTTTTTAGATTCCTTTCCCATATAGGTCATTACAGAGTATTGAGTAGAGTTCCCTGTGCTATACAGTAGGTCCTTATTAGTTATCTATTTTATATAGAGTAATGTGTATATGTCAATCCTAATCTCCCAATTTATCCCTCCCCCCCTTACCCCCTGGTAACTATAAGTTTCTTTTCTACATCTGTGAGTCTGTTTCTGTTTTGTAAGTAAGTTCATTTGTACCCTTTTTTTTTAGATTCCACATATAAGTGATATCCTATGATATTTGTCTTTACCTTTCTGACTTAGTTCACTCAGTATGACAATCTCTAGGTCCATCCATGTTGCTGCAAATGGTGTTATTTCGTTCTTTTTTAAGGCTGAGTAATATTCCATTGTATATATGTACCACATCTTTATCCATTCCTCTGTTGATGGACATTTAGGTTGCTTCCATGTTCTGGCTATTGTAAATAGTGCTGCAGTGAACTGAGCATTGGTGTTTTGAAACCAATGCCCAATTCTGCCTTGTCACAATACTATTTATATGAAAGAGAGAAGGCTTTTCTCCCACTCAGTATTGGCAAGCCTACGAGTACCTCCTTGCATGAAGGTAACAATGGCGCTAGGAGTGCCACCCTGTTACAGTACCCACACTTGGAGACCAGCATCACATTAGCCCCATTCACTGGCTGGGGACAGCCTTAGGGCTCTGACACCCTGTGTGTACACAGTCCAGCTCCTTCATTTCCTCTGGTACCTATGAGATCAGACTGAAGCTTTGCTAATGATGAAAGTATGACAAATTACCTCTGAAGAGCCCAAGCACTCATTCTGTGGTCAGTGCCTTTCACTGTATCAACTAATTCAGAGTCTCTTTCATTTCATCAAGTGATGAAAACTGTTTTCACAATTTCTTTTACCGATGGAAGAATTAAGCTAACACATATCATCAGGTCTCTAATCTTAGGCCAATAATGAGTTGGTTTTTTTTAATTTGAAGGGACAAGAAAGAAAGAAGTAAATATTGCATTTGCGACTAAATTTCTCCTAACATTATGAGTACGATTTAAAAATAAAAATTAACTGCAATAGAATTTAATTGCCTTGAGTCTTATTGAATTCAAGGTTAGATGATGTGATCAGCCCTATAAAGCAAAATGTTCAATGAATCAACTCAAATTTCACAAATGCAGGTGAGGTTAAGAGCGCACAGTTTAAGTGGCATGGATCAGTGGACATCACAGAATCACTGTAAGATGTTGATCTTTGTAGTTTTCTCTTACTAAAATTTACTAATTCAGAGAAGAGGCCCTCCTTTTGTTTTTAAAGGTCTTTCATAGTATTACCTGCTGGTCTTATCCTTCCCCTCCTCACATTAGATAACCAAGAACCCAAGAGATAATCAAAATGGCCATTCATTTTAAAATATCCTAATCTCATCATACCTACTTATAATCATCCATTGAGCTAGAATTTAGAAAGTACATTTACATATATCACCATATTTAATGCTTTTACTATCCTCTGGGTCATTATTTCAGTTTGATTTACAAATAATGACACAAATAATTTTAATATTTCATATGCACATATTGACTCGGAGGTTACATTTCTTTGAATTACTGCTTCACATCATTGAAGATTCAAAGTTACCCTCAAGTTCCAAACCGACTTAGGAGCACCTAGTAAGAGGGTGGTGAGGCCAGGTGGTGAAACAAAGAAGCACACCTAAAGTATAATATGGCTTCAGTACTCAAGGGGCTTATAGTTTACTTGATGAGGAAAAAAACATTTTTCAATTAAACATTTGAAATAGCAAAAAGCAACATGTATAGTGACACAGTGAGTAATACAGATAATGAAATGTTTAGAATGTGAAATGTTGGAATAAAGGAAAAAGAACTTTGAGCTAGGAGAGGAAGTTCCAACTTCCACCTGGATGAGTCCTGAGAGGTCACAGTCTCTCCCTGGCCTCGCCACACTCCCCAGGAACAGGAAGGATTTGCTTAAAACATCACAGTTTCCTCTCCAACTGGAAAAGCTACTGTCTGGGGTAAGCGGAGTTTAAGTTAAGAGTGAGGACTGAGCTGGCCACTGCGGATGAAAAGGAGCTGATGATACCCAGGTGACCAGGAGAAGAAGAGGATTGGGAAGCCTGCTGCGATTTGTCATGCAACAGAAGTTTCAACTCCCACAATGTAATTCTTCTCTGAGCTCTAAGAGCCTCTCCAGCTAACGTAGCCTGAAGTCAGCTAAGTGCAGATATTAATTCTGAGGGCTCTTGGTTCAGAGTACACTTATGTTTGTCATAAATTCCCTCACCACCATTCACTGGTATGACAGTACTTACTGCACCATATCCAGTTTTCTGTGAGCATACCTGAATGCAGAAATCAACTGTATGAGTGAAGAACTGCTTGTATTTTTCTGTCAGTGTTGTCGGATTCATCTTTGCGATCCTCTTGAGACCAAATCCAGGGCCTTGCGCCTCACAAGTGCTAAATAAATGCTTGCTGAATCTGACTCTCTTGCTGAACAGAATAAGGGAGAAGCAAAGTTCCCTTTTCTTTTCTCGTTCTCAGGACTGGGAGCAGGTGAGGAGCTCGATAATAACCAGAAAAGGAGAGTTGTGGGCCATTCCTTTAGACCAGTGGCTGCAGTCTGACCATGTGAAGGTGAGTCTGCCTGGAGGAGTACGGTGTGATCATACACAGCAAATTATGATGTAAGTCACAAGCCCCACCCGCCTCTATTATGCCTTGCTACCACACCCCTTTAGGCTGCTGGCTCTGACCCAGAAATCATTGGAGTTTGTAACTCCAGATTCAGAAAACAATCAGAGCCAAGAAAAGATTTGACGTAACATCTGTCTGCTAACAGCTTAGATTGGAAAAAGATTTCATTATTGTGGAGCTTTTAAAACATTTAAGCAAATATAATGTAGTTCTACAAAACAAGTATCAGGTAGTTTCTCTGAGTCTCTCTACATATAATGGCCAAGATATGAAGTTTGGTTATCAGACAGAGTATAAGAAGTGGACTTCTGAAGAACATTTGTGAAAACACACCATTGGTTTTTCCAAACGTGTTCTTTGATTTTAGGCCTCCTTCTTCTCTTGGAGTAAGACGAATCTTTAAAATAAATGTTGGCAGAGACTGGATAGCTTTTCTCCAGATGTGCGTAATACAGATACTCTATCAGACCATCTACTTATATCATGACCCCAGGAAAGTTCTTGGATCTCTTTGAGTCTCAGTTTCTTCATTCATCAAGTAGAGAAATAATGCCTACCAGACAGGGTTATTTTAAGAACTCAAGAACTAATGCTTATCGAGTGCTTACTATGTTTCAGGCCCCGTACTATGCGTTATACATGCACTAACTCATTTAATCTCACACTAACCCAAGGGATTAGGGACTGTTATTACCACCCCAGTTTATAGATGTGGAAGCTCAGGTGTAGGGAACATAGGAAGTTGCCCAGGTTATACCTCGTGAGTGAGAGAGCCGGGCTCAAAGAGAGACAGACTGAGCCTGAGACCCACACTCTTGATCCCCGGCCCCAGTTCCTTGAACCTATGAAGTGCTCAGCTGTGGTTGTGCTCTCTCCTCTTGGACCTCTTCTTGACATCTTCGTCTTCTATTTCATCAGAAATTATATGGGAGATGCTGCAACTCTAGAACAATGTGAAAATGTCCTATGTGATTTTTCCATAAGTGCAAGACTTCTAAATATATTGCAGTCTCAATTCTTAATAGTATTTCAAATGTTGGACCCAGATCCAGTTACCTCTGTTCCTGTATTCCTGTTTTGATCAAAAAATCAGAATTGCATTAATTATATCACCAATGGAGCAAAACTGATGTTTCAGCTGCATAGGTCCAGACAATTTATTTACTTTTCCAGTAGACTGCCTCATTTATTCAGTCAAATACAGAAATACTCTCATAATATAATTTTATAAATAACAGAAAATGTATTCTTATATGCCCAAATTTTTTTTTTTTTTTTTTTTCCGGTATGCAGGCCTCTCACTGTTGTGGCCTCTCCCGTTGTGGAGCACGGGCTCCGGATGCGCAGACTCAGCGGCCATGGCCCACGGGCCCAGCCGCTCCACGCCACATGGGATCTTCCCAGACAGGGGCCCGAACCCGTGTCCCCTGCATCGGCAGGCGGACTCTCAACCACTGTGCCACCAGGGAAGCCCTGCCCAAACTTATTTTTTAAATTAAAACATTTTCTGCAGAAATATTTGTAACATGTATTATATATGTTCCTTCTGTAAGTTAGAATCTCATGGTTAATATTTTAATTTCTTGATTAATGAAGGTACATATGTACATTGAACTATACAAAATACAGTATTGCTCCAAAGCCAGCTAAGATGTGTACAACTAGTTTCCCCTTAAATGGAGATGCATCTTTGTATCCTTTTGTCATTTGTTTTGGAGAGTTTGTATCTTCTCTGTTAACATCACCTTATAGGATATCTATTCTCATTTCCTTAGTGCATCTGCTTCTACAAAATTCCTACCGGCATCCGTGTCTTCTTATGATGGCTAAACTGAGAAAGCTAACGAACAACTTAGTCAGCATCTGGTGTTAATGTAAGAGCAAATAGGTAAAGAGTATCAGCCTAATGGGTCCTTTTATAGGTAAGTTTCATAAGCATTTAGTGCATGGATTCAGGTAGCTTATATCCTCACCAGGTAATTTGCCTTGTTTCACGGATCTTCCCAGTGTTCTAGACAGTTTAGACGGCCAGGTGAGTGACCCCCGGATAAAAGAGGATTTGCTGTATTTGTCTTTTACTATTAATGTATCCCAAAGTGGATAATCGCTGTGCAGCAGCTCCATTTACTTGTCTATACAAGCTAAATGCTCTATCGTAATTACCCTTCAAAACAAGTACCTACATCTGATGAGTGGCCTACACAAGTGACACTGAAGGGGTACAATTCTCATTCCTCTGATGCATCTGTCAGTGACAATCATCTTTCTGAGAATGATGGATGATACAAACAGTGGACTCCAAAAAGACCCCTGAGCTTTCAGTGGTCCTGACCCTTTAACTAAAATAGGAAGCTCTTTGCTCAGAAGGAGAATTGACTCAGTGTTGGATCCAAGCTAAAAATGGCTGGGCTGTAACAGGTGATTTTTGTGAGTTATAATGAAAAGTCACCAGAGTCTGGGCATCTGTGGACAAAACTAAGATGACAAGAAGACAAACATTGAACTGAGGAGCTTGCTGCCATGTTACTAAGGGATTCAATTAAAGACATCTTATCAAATTAAAAGTATTACAGAAGACCCAGTGAGTTCCGGAAAGCATGCTAGACACATCAATCACAGGAATGGAACAGCCCAGGTCTGGTCCCTGCAGGAAGGTTCTGTGGGAACAGAGACACGTTGCTCTGTAGGCACGAATCCCTGGGACGTTCTTGAAATTAGGCTGCATTTTCCCTGCCAAGTCGTTGAAAATGAACTTTAGGCTGTCGAGGCTTAACCGAGAAATATTTGTCTTTTAAACATTTTTAGAGAGGAGGTGATAATTTGTGAAATGATTGTTAGAGGACCAGATAATTTTTGCTGTTCTTGTTGTTGGCTCTCAAAATTATACCTTTCCCACACTGCCTGGCCACCTCCCTGTCCTCCAGAAGGAGTGGGTAACAGTTTGGACATTTTTTTTCTGGTAATGACATTTTAAGGCTATTTGTCATCTCCTAGAATACTCTGCCCGTTTTTCTCTTCAGCTCTTCAAACACGTTAGACCAGAATCTTAAAAGAGGTCAAAGATAGAATACATTCTGAATTAGTGATTTTGATTCAGGCAGGGAAGTTCTTAAAAAGGGTGTGTCAAAAAGCATGTATGCTTTATAGTATGATGCCTAAAACACGGGGCATCATACTATGGGGGCTGGAAATCCTACAAGCTGTGTTATCAAGCACATGTGTAAATATGGTCAAGATTTCAGAGAAAACAAATTCAGTATCAGGTTGAAGAGCTTACATATTTATGATACCTTATGAAAGGGAAGACAACTTGAAGATGGTTTTATCACCAAGAAAATCATGAATCAGGGACAGTGGTCGATGTGTGTCTCTGTGTGAAATTGGACTATTTAGCTAAGTGTGTTGAAGTGCTGATGATCTAGGGTTTTAATTATGACATTTGATGTAGAATTCATTTACTCATTTTCCATTCAATTCAGCACGCGTTGAGCATGTAATGGGTACCAAGCATGAGTTAGACACTGAAGAATCACAGACAAATATTTTCCCCACTCTCAAAATATTCACAATCTGAATGGTGAAAGATACAAAGAATATGTTTTCTACATTGTACCCAGGCAGGAAAAGATACAAGAGTTATGAAATCATAGAAAAAGAAGTCACTAACTGCTTTGTGAGAGTCCAGAGAAGGCTTTGCATGCTGAGTTGTCAAGTAAGACCTGGTGTGCATCAAGTTCAGGGGATGCCATGTACTCCCTGGATGTGTGAATAAAAGTGACAGGGTCTCTAGCCAGAAAAGTAGGCAGCAACTGGATTGAGTACACGTTTACCAAATGATAAAGTGTGAAAATTAATCTATCAAGATGGAGAGCTGTGTAATTTTTCAAAGCACAAGAAGGAAATGATCCAGTTGTAAAGATCCAGTTGTAAAGATCGGCTGGCAGCAGAGAAAAGCATGGATTGGGGAAGAGCAGTGTTCAGAGGTGAGCAGTCCTTAACCACACAGACGGTAAGATGTGACGGCAACGTGCTAATGGAATGAAGGAGTCGGAGATTTCTGAAAAGTACCGTACTTGATGACTAATTGGACTTGTGGGGAAATGGAGAGAGGGCCATCTAGGAAGTCTGATAGGCTTCGGTGTAAGTAACAGCATTAGCTGACATAAGAACAGGGGAGAATGAAGGTAATGAAAACAATTTACATGTATTGATTGCTCGCTGGGATCAGATGTTATACCAACTCCTTTCCATGGATTATCTTATTTCGTCCAAATGATAACCCATGGAAGGAGGCAATATTAACATTCGCATTTTACACAGGAAAAACCAAGTTAGAAAAGTTAAGCAACGTTTACCGATCATACAACTGTTAAACGGCAGAAAGAGCAAAAAGATGCCTGCCTTTGTTCTGTAGTTACATGAAATCATAACGGCTAATGCTGGACTTATCATTCTTCCCTTCTATCTCTCTCTTCACTGGGATAAAAACTTCTTAAGGAAAAGATCGTATCCCATATGGTGTGCATCTTTCTAATATCTGGTAAATGACTACTGCACAGTAGGTACAAAATAAGTTTATGCTTTGGGACGTGATTAAACCTGGGATACAGAGCTGGTGGCACCACTGCCATAAACCACAATGTTATTACTTATTGGTAGCTTTCCCTTAAATTCCTTATTCATTCATAATTCATATGACATAGAACACAATCAAATACTGACAACTGCCTAGAAAGTGCCACGGAACCTCAAAAGAGCCCATGTTGTTTATCGAGCTATTGTCTCTGGGGTCCAAACCCAGCCCACACCTTGATGCTGGGTCTGGCCTATGAAAGGTCACTGTCCCTTTGCCAGCTGCTCCCCGGAGGTTCGGCCATGGGGGGTACAAGGGGAAGGCAGGAAGAAGAGGAGGGACTCAACCCACCCTAATCTGCTTCCTTTTATGTCCGCGTCACCCGACAGTGGACAAGGGTTCTTCATCTGGGCAGCGATGGTTGGTTTCACCTTTCACTTTTCCCAACACCATCCAGTTGCCCCCGAGAAGGCCCGGGTCCCAGACACACTTCTTCTATCCAAGTTTCCTCCGAGGGGCTTCTGGAATTCTCCCTCAATATCTCTGTGAGACCTCACTGTTCCCCTTTGCCTTTTAGTCTTCCAAGACCTGTATGACCAATTCCTTATATTAAAATTCTCTCTGCTAAAATAACTGGCTTCATTTCCATTTTCCTGACTAGATTGTGGCTGAAAGTGTCAGGTGTTTATTTCCCCCTTTAGAGCTGAAGGAGGGAACTTTCAAATTTTCTAGCAGAAAATTCTCCCAGGGAGGGTGGCAGGCTTCCCCTTCCCATCCATTTAGAGAGGGTTGCCTGGGTAACCCCTGCATAACAGGGTTGCAAATATCAAGAGAGGAGGCATCACCAATCAGGCCATTAAGGATCAGGTCTGTTGCTGCTCCTTCCTGAGCAAGTTTACTGCTCTCCTGTACTGAATATCAGAGAAGAAGAGTTAAAGAGAAACTGGATCTTTTTCCTGACAATTTTTTATTATTACAATAGTAAATTTCCCTAGTTTGTTACTTTTGTGACTAGCTGTTCAACTCTGTCCTAAGTGATCTAATAGGAATCGGGCCCCAAAATGATTCCTGAGTCAAGGACTCTGCTTATAAGGGGATTGTATAAGCACAGATTTTTAAATTAATTTTCTTAAATATAATTGATTCTATGATCGTTAATATTTTCCCCCCCAAAAAACAGAAAACCGGTCTGTTCCAAAATTTCAGAGAGCATCACACAGTGTGTCATGATTCTCTGTTTTGTTTCAGCTAATCGGTAGTTCTCACCGTGTTTGGCACCAGCTGACAAATGGCAAGCCAGAATAAACTACTGTTTCAACGCCAGAAGAATCCCTTAAAGGGTTTTTAGCCTTTTAAAAAAAGAAAATCACCTTTGGTCCTGCTCCATAGGGCTGGGCATCTGAGTTGCTGCATCAGAGCATCTGTAGGCCTCATCCTGGGGGTTACTGGGTAGAGGCATGGGGGGTGGAGAAGAGGGAAAGCACTCAGAGTTGGCCATTTTCATGCATTTGGAGGATGAAGGGTCACATGAGTTGCATCACCACAGTTAGACTATAAGTCAGGCTATGTCAGGGGTTGCATACATATATACGCAAAGAAGAATCAATCCTCTCACTGGACTGAATGTCAATATTATGACACAGTGTGAGTGTGTTTTGTGTTTGGTAATTGCAATCATTGTTGCTTTTGTTGTGGTCATCCATTTACAATGCTTGGTGTCAGTCTATTTATCTCTTGTAAAAATAAAATACAGTGTGTGTGTGTGTGTGTGTGTGTGACAAAAAAAAAGAAAAAAACAAAAAAACACCATGCTTTGAGCCCCAACTCCAAAAAAAAAAAGAATCAATCCTCTCACTTTGTAGAATTTCTTAGGGTATGTATCAAATCAGTCTGCTTTTTTCAGTCACACAAAAACCAATTTGCTATTTTCACCTTCAAAATAGCTGCTTCAGTAACACTCTACCCTCTTTGAAAGGACGTGTTGCTTTAGAGTAGAACAGTTATAGGCCCTGAAGCAAAATAGGTCTTTTTTATTTTTCACTGTTCACTAATTGTGCGATCTCACCCTCACTGTCCCCATCTGTAAAATAGATCTTAAGTGGAGTAAAAGAGAAGACTTATGTGAAGGTCAAGATTCACAGCAAGACATCAATAGATCAAAAATATTAGCTCCTCTCCTTCATTGTAAAACAGAAAATTAAAAATTCATCGTCGTATATGGAGGAATTTTTCAATGCATTCAAGCTAAATAGGATTTAATTCTTACGTTATTCTCTTTTCTGTTCCCCTCAGGTTTATTGAGGTATAATTGACAAATAACTTTGCATATATTTAAAGTATTCAATGTGATGCTTTGAGATTTGTCTACACTGTGAAATGATTACCACAATCAAGTTAATTAACACACTCATCACCTCACACAGTTACCTTCTTTGCAGGGTGAGAACTCTTAAGATTTACTTTCTTAGCAAATTTCAAATATATAATAAAGTGTTGTTAGTTGTAGTCACCATGCTGTACACCAGATACTCAGAACTTATCAATCTTATAAAAAAGTTTGTTTCCTTTGACCAACCTCTCCCCATCTCCCCCACCCCCCAACCCCTGGCAGCCACCTTTCTACTGTCTGTTTCTATGAGCTCAACTTTTAAAAAAAATTCCACATCTAAATGATACCCATAGAGTATTTGTCTTTATTTCCCTTAGTACAATATCCTTCAGGTTCATCTGTGCTGTCTCAAATGGCAGGATTTCCTTTCTTTTTCATGGCTGAATAATATTCCATTATATTTGACTAAATATGGAAAATGTAGCATATATTTTATAGGAATTGTGTTGGTACTGTTTGTGTGAAGGACCAGGGGTAGATATTTCAAAAATTCCTACAGGTCAAATACCAAAAGCTATTCAAAAGAGCCTTGTAAGTATGACAGTCTACACTTGCCAACACAGGTGGGACATTAATCCATGTTTATTGGCAGGACTATGGCATCCAGTTCACTTGGTTGAATGGTCACATTTCAAAAGTATTAGACACTTGATTCAAGTGGTGAACAGGTCTTCCTCTGGTCCTTGATCATCAACCCCACTGTCTGGAAATGTTTCAGAATGCAAGGGAAGCACAAGAGGGATTTTTGTGACATTTCCTTTAGCAGATTATTGTTTCCAGAGCACCCAGCTCAGTAAAAGCTTACTCCAGGATAACGAGTTTCATGTGTACACATATTGGTAGCAGCCCCCTTCCCTCCCACACCTATCACTGTATCATTCTAGACCCTGGATTGGGCACCATAGTGAAGCCAGCTGGCAGAGCTCAAGGATGCCAGCAGGGTAAGGGCACCCCCAGAACACAAGTTCATTTCTCTCATAAATAATAACCAAGGCAGCTTAATACCTGGCTTTTGTTCATCCAATAATCTACGATGCACTGAGTGATAAAAACCCTTGATGTTCGGGGCCCAGTGTGGTTTCATGTTTGGGCCATCCTGAGATGGTGAATCCCCACCCCATACAGTGTAATGAAACTTAGCTCTGAATGACTCTCCTGACACATCCCTTGAGTTTCTGTCTGTTCTGATCTGAACCTGCCCAGCAACTGGCCATGTGTTCATTTTCTTGCCTTTGAGCTCACCTTGCTGGTTGCACGAGCCTGACCAGGTAAGGCAGGCACTTTCTTGTTACATTCTTCTGGGAAACCTCCCCAGACCGACTGTGAGCACAGCCCCCTTCAAAGGGGCTTCGGACACACAGTGCTCTCCATCATGTGATGCTGCCAGCAGAGCCGCAGCCATGGGAAGAAGCAAGGTACCTGACCCAGAGATGGTCAATCCTTAGAACAGCCAACTGCCTATAGTCCAGTAATGCTGACAGCTGCTCAAAGCATCAATGGAATCCACTGTCACGGAGTTTGAATAAGAACCACACCAAAAAATGAGCAGTTCATAACCAGGGCAGAAGCTAAAAGATTCCCACGGAGAAGCTTTAAGCAGGAGCCCCATGAAGTGGGTCAGTATCACAGGCATCAGAATTAGGGCCCTGGGAAAGCTTCATCTCCGTTTTGGCTGTGGATGACAGAACAGCATGGATCCTGAATGTCCTCAAGGGTATGTCCCAGATAGGTAGCCAGCTACGTCTTCTCTGTTTTCCCATATCGGTACAACACAGTTGTCTACATTACCTGAGAAATTCTGAGTTTGTCTCATTCTTGCAGCATTCTGGTCATGACTTTGTTTTTCCTCAGTCCCAGTTCTCATGATCCCCCAGTTGTTCCACATTCACTAAGTTTCCTAGAGTGAAAACCAGCTCACCTGTTCTTTCCTCCTGCAGTCTGTTCCCCTTTGGAGCTGCTTGCATTCAACATGACCTGGACACCTGATCCTCCACCAGGACCTAGACACTTTTCCAAGCTGCTCCTACATCACAGTGAATGTTGAAGGTGGGCTTTGAAGATCTCTGAGGTACTAATTCAGTTACCTCCAAATACCTATAACACCTAGGGTCATTGCTTAGGTTCAACAGGATGCCACCTACCGACTAATTCTTGGCGAAATAGAAGACCCTCAAAATTACTGTGCATGTCCATCTTCTTTGATGTCTAGATTTCCTTGGTAATTGATTGTTCCAGGCTACAACTTCATAAAGTGGAAAGGCCAGTGGACTAGGAGTCAGAAGAACCTGGTTCTAGAACCTGGATTTACCACATTATTAGGCATGGGGATAGATTTAATGTTGTTGGGTCTCAGATGTCTCATGTATAAATTGGGATTATAATGCTTGCTTCCACAGAACACTTATGGTGTAGAAGGAATAGCCAAACTAGCACTACATGGCATTTCTTAAATATCGTGAACATAGATGCATCATTTTCAAAATCTTCCCTAAAACCTATGGTGGGTTCCTTGAGTTTATGCTGTAAGATATTAATATAAATTTCAGAGCTAGATACATATGTTACAGAACTATAGGAATATTATATTAAGACCAGCTATTTTTTAAATGTCACTGTCTGCATTTAAGGGGTGACAATATAATTTACTTTAGTGGGAGGACTGATCCTTCATTTGCGAAAATACTTTAAGGGCCTTTGGTTATGTAAAGATCTTAAGTAACTGAGCCAAGTGTAGAAGGAAATTGAAGAAAAAAGAGAGAGATTACCCTGAGCAATTATTTTACAGATCACTCTTTCCTGAGGGGTAGGAGCAGGGAGACACATCACTGTAGAGATTCTATTTTGGTCTTTAAGGATTTTCCTTTCTTCTTCTGGTAGATCTAAGAGAAGGTGTATGAGGGACCTGGAACTAGGGAAAGAGCAAGGCCAGGAGTGGGATCTCTGTTCTGAGCCAGGAATCCAAGCAAGAGGCAGATGGCAAAGGGGAATGTCAGCCATTGGGGACCCCTGTGGAAAGAACATGGTCAACAGATTTAGGTTTTTTGGGTTTTGTTTCTTAATTAATTTTTTTTTTTTTGTGATACGCGGGCCTCTCACTGTTGTGGCCTCTCCAGTTGCGGAGCACAGGCTCCAGACATGCAGGTTCAGCGGCCATGGCTCACGGGTCCAGCCGCTCCGTGGCACGTGGGATCCTCCCGGACCGAGGCACGAACCCATGTCCCCTGCATCGGCAGGCGGACTCTCAACCACTGTGCCACCAGGGAAGCCCTGTTTTTTAATTTTTAAAGCCAGCTACTAAGTACAGCTTCGTTAACCTTTGTAGCTCCTCCGCATTGCTGAGCAGAATGAGAAGACAGGTCTGCATGCACACTTGAGATGAGGTCACAGGAAAGAGCATCTTTCCTTCCCACCAGGCATCCCTGAGGCCCCTGGAGAAGGTGGCAGGTGATCCAGGTGGGGCGGTGATCAGAGGCAAGCAAACAGGATTGAAGCAAGGAGCTCATGCACAGAACGAAATGTGACCAGTGGAAGGTGAAACCTACAGATTCAAAACCCAGTAGGGGAATTCCCTGGCGATCCAATGGTTAGGATTCGGCACTTTCACTGCAGTGGGCTCGGGTTCGATCCCTGGTCTGGGTACTAAGATTCCATAAGTCACGCAGCGAGGCAAAAAAATAAATAAATAAAAAAATAACTGGTAGTTTTCAGAAAATCAGCAGGAGGGGCCCCATTACCAAACTCAAGTGTTTCACTGAATGTGAATACATCCCAGAGGTCCTGGGGATCCAGCAGACCTGGGACCTCTTTGTACATCCCCAGAGGTGGAAGTCTTACCATGAAGACAAGGCAATGCAATGTCCTTTGAGAAGCTGGCTTTGAGCCCTGTGGCCTTGGGTAAGGTGCTTACATTCGGGGGCTCAATTTCCTCAGCTGCTAAGTTCCTGCAGGGCTTCTGTGAGAGGCAGAGAGAACACCTGTCAAATGCTTGGACATGGTTAGCAAATGATAAGCACTTTGGGTATATGCAGAGGCATGCAAGTCCCATGCCAGCTGTAGGTGACAGCAATTCACGGAGGCAAACAGAGTTTATTTTGAGACACACTTACGCTTGAAACACAGGCTTCCGGAGGGCAATGCCTGGCACACCGAGATTGTGTTGAGGGCCTTAGACACCACAGCATTCACTATTGAACAGCCAAGCTCTTTCCACACTACCTAGCAATTTATTTCTGGGTTAATACGAGGTGATGGTTTCAACCTGTAAATCCCATTAAGTTTGAATCCTGGTTACTTCAAGGTAATGCATAAGAAACAAGGTTGTCATGGCAATTTAGATCTGAGACTCACAGGTGATCATAGACCCTAGCTCTGAGGCTCAAGGGACAGTATATTTTCCATGCTTCATTTTTCATACTGGAATTCTCTTCCCCTTCCAACATCCAAAGACTCGATTGCTGGAATCTCTGTGGGGCAGAGATTGACTTTTTACATTGTTTGAATAATGCTCTGAGGTGGTAATTACAAATCTAATAGATACATTTTTATATCGGGAAATTTTATATTGGAAAATTCTATGTATCTGAGAGCTTTTAGTAATGACTGTCTTTTAATCTAATAGTTTGAGGTAAACATAGGGATAACCATCAAGCATACTCCACTTGATAAATGTGTGATATCAACTCTGCACTGTTCTAAATAAAACCCCTTCATTATCTAGTTTGAGGCTATATTTTCAACATTCAGCAAATAAAACGTACCTCTCACACTTGAGAACTCTCTCACTAAATTTAGCTCAGGTACATATTTCAGATTCCTCTTTGTGACACGATTACTTATATTATTGTAAGGCACACAAATGGCCCAAACTGTTTGAATTGTGACTTCTATACAAATAGGAAGATCACTTTGTCATGAGACCTTTCAGAGAGGTTAGAGGCTCTAAACTACTTACCCTGTTGGCCCAGAGTGTGGTAGCAAAAGAATTATGTGCTTTTACAGGCCAGCCTGGCTGTTTCCAGTACCCTTTTTGACAGTTTTGCTTGTTTTCCTACATTTATTGTTTTCGAAGAGCTCAGGTTTTTAGATGCAGGAACAGAACTACTGGCTTTTAGAAGATCGGCAGACTTCAAGATTCATCTACTGACATGAGGGCAGAGACGTCATGATTGCTGCCTGGTCCCAAAATTTTCTTGATCTTTCTGCTTTCAAGCACCACTTACCACTTTATGTAAGAGAATGCTTCTTCTTGAGGAGTATATTATTAATATGTCCAAGGGTATAAGATGACCTTCGGCCGTATCGACATGTTCTTACGTACATTGCCTAGAAATTCATTTAAAATGAAAATCGTTAGGTTCTGTCAGCCTCTTTATAATTATCAACCCCAACTGAGAAAAAAACATGGAAAAGGGCTTCCCTGGTGGCGCAGTGGTTGAGAGTCCGCCTGCCGATGCAGGACACACGGGTTCGTGCCCCGGTCCGGGAGGATACCACGTGCCGCGGAGCGGCTGGGCCCGTGAGCCATGGCCGCTGAGCCTGCGCGTCCAGAGCCTGTGCTCCGCAACAGGAGAGGCCACAGCGGTGAGAGGCCCGCGTACCGCAACAAACAAACAAACAAAAACATGGAAAATGTTACTGCATGATTATAAACATAATTTAGAAAGTATTCTTTAAAGAAAACCATTAACTTAATATTCAAAATAACCGTACATGTAGGTATTGCCCTTAACTCTGTTTTATGAAGGAAGAGAGTAGATTTCAGGAATGTTGTGAAGATTTTCAAACTCACAGTGCCAATAAATGGCAGGCCCAAGATCAAATATTCTTCGGTTGTATTAATGTATTCATTAAACTCTCCTGCAAAGCTCATATGCCAGCCTCTTGGCAAGGTCAAGATTCCCTGCCCCACTCTTTAGGAAGATTCTGTCACAAGGCAGACAGATACACCAGCCAAGAAATTGCCATACTATGTGCTACATGCTACAAAAAAAGAACATTCATTCTCTCTGGTAGGCTACGAAAGTTTCCAGGAGGGTATTCTATCTGGTCTGGGTTTGAAAGGGTGCTATTACCTCATGGACTAGATAGCACATAGGCAGAGCCAGGGAAGCCAGGAGCAGCCTCACTTGCTTGTGGATGATAGTGGTTTGGGACTATGGGAACATGAAGAGTCAGGGCCTGAGTGGCAGGAGGTATGACTACCTTTAAGCTTTAACTAGCTACTTTTAGGGGCTGGATTATGTCCTCATATGGTCTGAAAGTCCTAACCCCCAATGTAAACTTATTGGTCTTTAAAAAGGTAATTAATTAAAATGAGGTCATTAGGGTGGGTTCTAATCTTATCTGGCCTGTGTCCTGATAAGAAGAGATCAGGACAAACAGACACACACAGAAGGAAGACCCTGTGAGATCACAGCAAGAAGGCAGCCATCTGCAAGCCAAGGAGAGAGGCCTCAGGAGAAACTGCTCCCATCAACACCCTGATTTTGGACTTCTGGACTCCAAAAGTGTGAAGAAATACATTTTTATTGTTTAAGCCACCCAATCTTCTTTGTTACAGCAGCCATAGAAAAGCAATCAGCTGCTTCTATCTTTTGAAAATCTTTATTTAGGCCACTCTATGCCTCCACCAGCAGCACAGGCAAATAGCACTCAGTTCTAAGGAAGAGGGCCTGTGCTATAATCACCCCAAAGCAGGGACTGTCACCAGGACGGTAGGCAGGGTACGATGCAGCCACATTCCAGCACCAGCTGGATAAGCGCCTTGCAAGGAGACTTCTGCAGGTGCTAGGCAGAAGTCTCTGCAGGTGTACAGCTTCAGGGGCCATGGAAAGAATGGCCTCGGCAGAATGGCTGGTGGCATACCCCACAGAGGGCCTTGCCAGAAAGCGGCAGGGGCGGCCGGAGCAGAGCAAATCTCCCTTAGCCATCCAAGCTGATTTGTGGCCTGATATAGCCTTTTATATGGCTTCCCTCAAACTTCACATAATTCATGGCTGCAGCTCATTTTCATTACCATGCTCAGGACAAGGCTTCCAGAAACTCCTTTGAGGGCGACCTCCACAAGGTCACCCTGCAAAGTGGAAGGAAGATGCACTCTGGCTTGTGTGACAGCCACTGGGAGGAACAGGCTTCTGAAGGTGTCATGTAGCCCCTTAAGGCTACCCCAGGTTTTATTTTTAATTGTTACAGACTTAACTATCTCTTTGAAATGCTGCAACAGGGCTGACCCAGCTACAAGTCAGCTCCTGCTAGGGAAATCATGTGAACCCGTAACTCTCCTCCAAAGACCTCCCAGTACATCCCCTGGCCTCTGGTCTTCCTCCCTGACTGTTTCATCCTCCAAAGAGCTGCTGGAGGGTGTGCTCCTCCCACAGGGCTGTCATGTCATTCCTGATCCTGAGTTTCATCTTTTAAAACAGTGTTTTTAAAATTTGGTGTCACTGCTGTTAAACACATTTTTTGAGCATGCATAATATGTGCATTTATATCTTTTTATAAATTAGACATTTAGGGCTTCCCTGGTGGTGCAGTGGTTAGGAATCTGCCTGCCAATGCAGGGGACACAGTTTCAATCCCTGGTCTGGGAAGATCCCACATGCCGTGGAGCAACTAAGCCTGAGGGCCACAACTGCTAGAGCCCACGCAACTAGAGCCCGTGCATCGCAACAAGAGAAGCCACCACAATGAGAAGCCTGCGTACCACAACGAAGAGTAGCCCCCGCTCGCCACAACTAGAGAAAGAACATAAGCAGCAATGAAGACCCAATGCAGCCAAACATAAATAAATTATTTTTTTAGAAATTAGACATTTACTACTATATACATATAATATATACTATAAAAACTACAAAAAAAAGCAGAGAAATTAAAGGAAAATAAATGTAAAAGCTGAAGTCCAAATCCTTTCACCCTGTGTAAAAAACACCACAAATAACTCTGTCCTCAGATGACAGCCTTCCTTTCTGAGTGCCCTGAAATGATTGGCTCACACCAGCCTCTTGCCATTGTCCACAAGACCATGCTTCCTTCCCAGCTCTTTCCTCTGTAGACATTCTTCCCTCTGCCTCCATGGTCTATCTGTTCAAACTTCTCATCTTTCAAGATCCAGGTTAATTATAAACAATGAAAATCACATACCCAAGTAACAGGAAAACTTGTTACGCTATTCCAGAACTCAAACAAACAATACTATACTGTTCTTTAAAATTACTTAAAGACATTTTAATCACAAAATAAATATACAAATTAAGGACTTAAGAATGGAAAAGTAAAATGATAAGAATTTCTATAAGCATTGAAAATAGTTAAATATAAATCTAAGAGTTTTGGATCTGGTTATAAACGTAACTGTAGGTGCCCAGAATTTATTCTTATAAAACATATGGAAATAATAATATTAGCATGAGTTCAAAATACCAAACCCTATTAGTAGAATGTATAAGTGGAAGAAGGACACTAAGAATACCCAATTCATTATCTAATTCCCAAATTCATTAGGGAATTTGAAATAAAATTTCATTTTGAATTTTACTTATAAAAGAAATATACCTTCAGAAATTTCAGGGAAATTTAAATATAACTCCTAGTAGTAATTCAGACGATACTTGAGTCTTCCCAATTATAAGGTAAAATAAAACAATCAATACATAGTTTATAAAGCAAAATATAAAAAAGAAGAAATAATAAGAATGCATAAAAATCACCATGAAATAAGGTGACAAGATTAAAAACATGTAAATTGGTTATGGCATATATTCAAATGTTTTGGAATTTTTTGATGATGTTGGGAAAGTATTTATTGAAAATATTAGCTTAAAGAAAACATAACACAGATATTTCTAAAGTAAGCACATACCTATAGTTATACACACACATCATGTACAGGTATATATATATGTGTGTTTATACATGTATGTGTGTATGTGCATATATACAACTATACATAAAACTATATATTATATGCATGTATATATACACACACACATGTATATATTTATTTACATACATACACACACACATATATATATATAGTTTTTACATCTTTATTGGAGTATAATTGCTTTACAATGGTGTGTTAGTTTCTGCTTTATAACAAAGTGAATCGGTTATACATATACATATGTTCCCATATCTCTTCCCTCTTGCGTCTCCCTCCCTCCCACCCTCCCTATCCCACCCCTCTAGGTGGTCACAAAGCACGGAGCTGATCTCCCTGTGCTATGCGGCTGCTTCCCACTAGCTATCTATTTTACGTTTGGTACTGTATATATGTCCATGCCACTCTCTCACTTTGTCACAGCTTACCCTTCCCCCTCCCCATATCTTCAAATCCATTATCTAGTAGGTCTGTGTCTTTATTCCTGTCTTACCCCTAGGTTCTTTATGACATTTTTTTTTCCTTAGATTCCATATATATGTGTTAGCATATGGTATTTGTCTTTCTCTTTCTGACTTACTTCACTCTGTATGACAGACTCTAGGTCCATCCACCTCATGGATGGACCTCAAATAGCTCAATTTCGTTTCCTTTATGGCTGAGTAATATTCCATTGTATATATGTGCCACATCTTCTTTATTCATTCATCTGATGATGGACACTTAGGTTGTTTCCATCTCCTGGCTATTGTAAACAGAGCTGCAATGAACATTTTGGTACATGGTTCTTTTTGAATTATGGTTTTCTCTGGGTATATGCCCAGTAGTGGGATTGCTGGGTCATATGGTTTTTATCCAAAACCTTACTATAATATCAGCACAAATAAAATCATAGTAACAATGATTAACCAGAGTTTATGTTGCTGCCCTGCAGGCACTCATAGGGTATCTGCTTGTGCAGTCTTCTCTAAGGACTCTCAGATTTTCTGGAGTCAGATAGAGGTGTATAAAACAAAACAAATCAAAACAGCAAATATCCAAAAATATCTGTTGCCAATAGTTACTAATGGAAAATCAAAATTTCAGAATCAATATACTTTCATGCCACATATTTTATTTTTTTCTTGTTATTTATTTTTGCATCTTTATTGGAGTATAATTGCTTTACAATGTTGTGTTAGTTTCTGTTGTATCACAAAGTGAACCAGCTATGTATACATATATCCCCATATCCCCTCCCTCTTGCATCTCCCTCCCACCCTCCCTATCCCACCCCTCTAGGTGGTCACAAAGCACCGAGCTTATCTCCCTGTGCTATGAAGCAGCTTCACACTATCTATTTTACATTTGATAGTGTATGTATGTTGATGCTTCTCTCACTTTGTCTCAGCTTCCCCTTCACCCCCACCTGTGTCCTCAAGTCCTTTCTCTACATCTGCATCTTTATTCCTGTCCTGCCCCTGGGTTCTTCAGAATCTTTTTTTTTTTTTTTAGATTCCATATATATGTGTTAGCATACTAGTATTTGTTTTTCTGTTTCTGACTTACTTCACTCTGTATGACAGACCGTATGTCCATCCACCTCACTACAAATAACTCAATTTTGTTTCTTTTTATCACGCCGCATATTTTAAAAGGTAAAAATGAAATTTACCAAAAAAAAAAGAAAAATATAATAATAGCTTAGTTCTTGAACAAAAATGACCCTTTAAGGCCATATTTCCCTTAGGTTTTCTGAATATTGTGAGTTTCTTTGTTTTCAAATGTATTTTAATCTATTTTTTATATTTGTATCATCCGTTTTTCCCTTCAAATTGCCTACTTGAAGCTTGTTCAGTTCTTTCCATCTGAATCATAAAGCGATTCCTGGAAGAGGTGGGTGGGGAGGTCTGGTGCAATCCTCCTATATAAAAGAGGATCAATGGGTTTAGAAAGGAACCTTAGGATCACCAAGCTCTGGCTGGTGGTACTTTTCACACATTTTTCCTGCATCAAACTTTTGAGAAAATAGTCATAGTTGTAATCTAAGTCTAGGGACTGTGGTCTTTCTCTGCATCACTGCCCACATCTGGCTGACATGTTGCTTCTTTGACCTCTAATTCCCTGAAATTGGTGTCTGGGGCTTCTTGTGCTCCCAGAAGGAGACACTCCCTCCACAGGTGAGTCTAAAGGTGCCCATCTCCCACATCCCTGACAAGGGTGACATCTCCTGATGCTCCAGCATGGCCATCCCTTGAGGTGCCAGACGTGTGTTGGTTCCACATGGAAGCAGGGAGAAGACCCTCTCTGAAGCCTCCCACTCCTCACAAATGCACCAGGCATCTTCCACAATCCAAAAACTTCGGTGTCCCATAATGTCGTGCTGCCCTAACTGCCTGAGAGCAGCTTATTCCTTGAGGGAGGCAACCTATGGAAGCTGAAAAGGTACGCTGAGAGGAGACACAAGCCATAGCTCTCAACACAACTCCATCACTCACCTGTCTGCAGGTTTGGCAAATAATTCAACCACTGCTAGGACACTATTTTTATCATCTGGAAAGAGGGGGTAATAGTTTATGTCCTCCCCGTATCTCAAGACTCTTATGAGAATCCAGCGAGGCAATACATGTAGTGGTACCCAGTACAAGTAAGACATGCCGGGCCAGCAGAGGAAACTGCTATGTGTACAGCTCCATGGTTGCACTTTGCATCTCCATTAAACATTTACAGGACATTCCCCAATCTCAAATGTGGGCTTCTTACAAGTGTACAGTAAATCCAGGATTGCTATCTAATGCATTCAGTATTCAGAATGTGTGTTTTGTTATTGATTTTTTGATAAATTCTCTATACAGTCACCTGGATTAATGATATCTATCCTGAACAATTGCTAAGCTAGTGATCATAGACCTGCTTTCACTCAACTCTTCTACTCTGTTCCTGATATAGTTCTATGCACAGCTTGGTCTTCAATTCAGTGCTTTTTGATTATGGGAAAATTTTTCTTTTTCTCAGTTCTAACCCTGCTAACAGATACCAGTAAACTCCTGATTAATGGAATTACACATCACTTTCCATCCCAGCATTTGGAGACCAGTGGCAATATGCATAATGACATGCCACATGCTTCAGATATTATTGGGAAGTCCTGGGAAGATTATTTATTGCCTATGGGAGGAATCCATCAATGGGAAGGGCTGGCATCCTTTCCGTGAGCTAGCTGTCACATACCCTGGGAAATTATTCTTTGTGGGAGAAATCAAAACATGTATTTTCTCCTTGCTGGCTGGCTTCTTATCCATTGTAACCCATCTTTTATTTGGCTTATTAGCCCCAAAGTAACACAAACTCAATCAGACTTACTGGCTTTCGTCATGTGAATGAACTGGTTAAGGATTTTCCCTAAGCACACTGAATGAGAGAGAAATGGAGTGAAATGCACGATATTGGTGAGACAAAGGGCATAGGGGCAGAAGTCAGAAGAGCTGTGAGTTACAGCTGGCTTTGGCGTTCACAAGTTTGGTGGCTTCGGGTAAGGTTGCACCTGAGTTTCCTCCCTGTACAATGCGAAATGACCTCACTGGCTTATCCTGAAGGTTCGAGATGGCAGATGTCAAGTACACAGCCTGGTGTCTGGTACAGGTTGGTGCCAAGATCTCCATGTCTGCTCCTGGATTCTCAGGTCGTTCTACTTCACGGGATTGTATGATGGTCAAGTGAAATAATCCCTGTAAGAGATTTCACTCACTTTGTAACCTCCAACATTATAGAAAAAGATGTGACCATACAGAAGACTGGTTTAAAAAAAGAATTTCTTTTGCTTCACTTCAGCAAAATATTCAGAGTATCTTCCATGCAGCCACTATGATCGGTTCTGGAAATTCCAAAGTATCTGAAATACAACTTGACCCGGAGGAGCTCACAGTACACAGAAGTGTCAACAAATAATTCACTTATAGAATAGCATGTGTTACATTCATAAATAAACACGGTGCTATGAAAACTCAGACAAGGGGATCTCATCCCGTGGGGTTCAGGGAAGACTTTCTGGAGGACAGAACAACTTATTGGAGTCTCAAAGGAGGAAATAGATTATAAATGGGATTTTTTTGTTTTTTTTTGTTTTTTGTCAGGGGAAGGTAGTGGGGGACAGGGAAGGGGGTCTAAATAAAGAGAACAACATGAGCCAGATACAGGCACATGAAAGAGTGTGTGTGTGTGTGTGTGTGTGTGTGTGTGTGTATGTATGCACAGGAAGCCACCCTTAGTATTACTCCAGTGTGAAACTTGATCTGGACTACTGCAGGAGATGGGACGAAACCAAACACTCAGCTTTGAGGGCCATAGAGGGCCATTGCAAGATTTTAAGTCAATTTGCCTTTTAGGAAGATTATCCTGAATGCAGTTTGGGGAATTAATTTAAGGGGAAAGAAGAAAGGCATGGAGCCAGTTAACTGGCTTTGGAACCATGTGAGATGTCCTCTGATTCAAGGGCGTGGTAGATGGGAAAAGAGGAAGGGGTTTAGCAAAGGCCTGAGCAGTAGTTTGAAGACTGGCTGAAGAGAGGACAGAGGCAGAGAAGAGAATCTAGGACGATGGCCAGAGGGCGGGCTGGGTGCAGTGCCATGAACAGCGCAACGCTGACGGGCCAGAAGTTCAGGCTGCACATGCGTGCGTGAGTCAGGGGGCACTGGAGCTTGGAGACGGTGGAGAGCCCACGGAGCTGCAGTGATGCTGAACCGTCTAGGAACTTGTAGCCTCTGCAGTTACAGAGCAGACCAGCCTTCGCTCAGCAGCAGTTGATTTCTTTCCGGCCAGCTCATTACCAGCCTCACGGCACGTGCTGGACAACCACAGATAATGAACAACCAGAGACACATTTTGCAAAACTAACCGAGGCTCCCAAACTCGGAGGGCCGTATCAGCTCCTTTGCAGAACGGCGGAGTTTATTGATACCTGTTTCAGAGTGAGATTAACCCCACTCTGGCAGGTTCTCTGTATTGTGCTTCTTTATTAGCTTTGGGATTCCCAAGAACATCTCACACCCAAAGTCCCAGTAGCCAATCCAGGGACAAGGTAAGTTAGTGAATACTTAGGAAATACAGACGCAGGAGGAGATCCTTGTAGACCAAGGGTGGGCCGAGGAGAAAACTCATTGTAAAGTTAGTTTCCAGGGGTAAAGGACCGAGGCTAGTCGTCAGGGCAGCTTTGGGCAAAATGTGAAGAAGTGTTTGGAGCACTGCTTACTTAAGGCACCAGATGGGGGATTTGGAAATGGAGGGGAAACACAGAAGCAGATAATTACACAGCCTACACCAGGAGCTTACACCGCAGTGCCAGAAGCGTTTCTATCCACGGCATTGGAATAAGGCATGCTACATGTCACCTGCAGGGTGTTTTGGACTGTGGTTTTCTGCCTCTTGTTTCTATGTAAATGCAGTAATTTGTTCTTTTAAAAATACTACATTTTTGTCGTTTCAAAAGGTTTGGCATGGGAGAGGTTTGGCCTTGGTATTCTCTCCCACCTTGGTCCAGTCTCCTAGGGAATTTGATGGACCTTGGTTCTAATGTGTTGGTATATCTGTGACCTCCAGGAGACAATGCATTAATACAAAGAAGGCTGTTAATGCATGGAACTACTTTGAGGCAAGTGAGCTGTGCCTCCCTCCCCAAATTTCACTCCATGCTAACTTTAGGCTTTTTAGAAGATGACACGTGAGCCATATAGGCACTATGCGGTTATAATAGAAATAACACAGATGACTGAAAGGAAGACAAATCTGTATGTTGGAATACCTGTGCTTTTAGTTTGTTTTTTTCTGCTTGTTTTTTATTTTAATTCTACAACTTTTCTAGCTCTGAAGATTTTGGAAGCCAATTGTCAAAATGTTTAACATTTTTTAAAATGTCAACTTACATGTCTTGATTATGTTGTTATCAATTGATTACATCCCGTAAATTCAACTACACCAAACATTTCATTTATCTTAGGGTAAAGATGGGAGTGGTTAATGACACTGACATTAGCGTTTACCCTAATTATGATCTTAAGAAATAACACTTATATTTCCTAAAAATCAATAAAATTAATAGCATCTTACACCTGCAAAAGGAGATGAGGGGACTTTCTCAAGACAGGGGCTTTCATGACAAGTTAATAGCTATGGGCTTTGTTCACAAACTTGCCAGAATTCAAAACTGGGGTTCTACAACATCATGGCATTGCTCCTCATATCTGCAAAACCTTCAGGGTTCCGTGGAAAAGTAAACTGAAGTTCAAAACCAATCTTTGAAGCTAGAAAATAAATGCCAACCTACTATTTTCAAGACCTGATGATAAAGCAATATAGAAAAAAAATCAAGGAAGGAAGAAAGAAAAAAAAGAGAAAGTGTTCTCTATCTCTACAGAGGCAACCTGCTGGAAAGCTCATCTGAATTTAAAGGGCAACACTAACCATTAATTAACTCTAAGGCTCTAGAGCCCAGGGCAGAACAGCAGAGCAGGAGAGAAGAAAACGAATTCAGGCAAAATGCTCACTGTGTATAATAACGAATAAGGAAGAGTTGTCTGACGAGCAAAGTTGTAAGTCACTACAATTCTCCCCAGGGAGAATTATGCCCATGGGAAAGGTGCAGAGGAGGTGGGATGTCCAGAATCCGCACCTGCCTCGGGGCAGCCCTTCAGGGTCCTGCTCACACTTGTCTTACTGACTGAGATTCGCCAGCTCACCTATATTTGGCCCTATGTTCTCTACTGTTTCTTCAAGTCCAGGCTTTAGACAATCCCCTGGCTTTGCTTTCGCTCTTCTCAGGCTGCAACATCACCCACTTTGACCCTCCTCATAAATGCGACTGTGTGTCCAGCCCTGTTTGGCATTTGCTGACCATGTTTGGTGAATATACTTCAGGGAATCATGCGTGAGATTGAAAACTGAAAGAAGGAAGGAAGAGAGGGAGGGAGGGGTGAAATCTGTTTTCTCAGCCTAACTTGAAAAGAATAGGCAAGTGAGAAAAGGAAAGAGAAGAAGGTTCGAGCTACCATGTGCCAGGTACTAAACCAGGGTTCTATCTGTAGTAGCTGCCTAACATGCTCTCCCATCACTTAATCCTCAGAACCATGCCTATTTTGCAGGTAAGGAAAATGAGGTTTAAATAGATTAACTCACTGACCTAAGGACACACAGCTTGAAAGTGAAGAGCCAAGGTTTGAGGTCACGGGCATTTCTGGCTTCAAGTCCAGTGGCATTTCTAGAAGATTTTAGAGCCAAGGTGGCAGACGTGCTTATGCCATTGATGTGCAATGTTAAAAAATGTCTCCATCCAGTGCCCCAACCCCAACAGGAAAGGCTTCTGCACACCAGCAATTATGATTTCAGATCCACACGGCTTCAACTACAGTACCTCATTAGATCAAGACAGGAATCTTGACACAAACCGTAGTTCAAACCAGCTAATTAGGTTAAGATCAATATGAAATCTTTAGACAAAGAAGCAATTGCATGTTTCTGGCAGAGATATCTGCAGGTTGAGTCAATAAGATAAGGACAAAAAACACATGCTAAAGAGTATCCATGAACCAGCATCCTTCCTCCATTCTCTAATGACGTGAACAAGAGAAGCTCCTCGGGAAACAGAAGCGAATGAAATAAGCAGGGAAGGCTGGGAGCTGCCTGCCAGGGCCTGGTGTTCAGGACTTAGAAGGCATAGGGCCTGGTTATGTAGCTTCTGACCTCAGTTTTCTCATATCTAAATGGGGTTTGAAAACCAGGATGATTCATTAGATGATTCTTTCCTGGAGGGTTAGAAGCTCCTAGTTCGTTTTCACACACAGTGTCTTCTTGATCCTCAGAACAGCTCTTTAAAGGGGTTGTTATCATTATTATCTTCATTTACACAGTAAAGAGACAACTCGGGCTAAGGCTTTTAAGTGAATTTGCCCAACATTAGACAGCTAAAATGGAGAGACAGAGCACAGATCCTTCTACCTCCCTATATGCTGTAGGTTTTCTACTTGAGCACACGTCCTTGGGTTGATGGCAAACTGACAAGCCCAGAGACAGACCCCAGTCCTACCTCCACTTAATGCTTCTGTCTCCCAGAGCCCTCACCTGCAAGTCCAAAGTTTTAGATCAGTGGTTTTTAAACTTTGCGGGTCATAGGGTGCTCTGAAATACCAGTGAAAGCTGTAGACTTGACGCCTGGTGTGGGAGGGTTGGGGAGGAGGTCCTCACTCACACAACATGTGACATCAGAGCATCACTGCTCCCATGCACCTCTGATGGGGCGTCTACCCTGGAGTTGGGCCCCCAGCACGGGCTTAGCTCTAAGGCCATTCTCACGCTTAACATCTCAGTATCCTAGGCGGTAGTTTTCTCCTAAGGGACAAGTTCTTATATCTTATTTAACTCTTCGATGTTAAGAAAGGTGATGATTAAATAAAAAGAACTAAAGCAAAAATGAAGTAGTTAAAACGTGCAAAAATGTGCAATTGATGTTTCTACATGCATCATTGATTTAAAGTCAAATTATTTTCAGGTCTTCTTTCCCTCAAACTGTAATTCCCAACCTAGCCCACCCCCCCCAAAAAATAGTGGGATAAATCCTTGTGAAAGAATTTATAAAAACAGAGATGAGAAATTAAGGCTCACTCTGCGTTATTATATAAGTTGATTTTGTTTTACATCTTCCTGAATAACTTCCTCTAGGGAAGTGGGCCTCAATCCAGGAAAGAAAATCACAAGGAGGAGTATAGCTGCAAAGTTCCTGTGAGTTTAGCTTGTGAAAAGTGTTCTCCAAAGAGCCAACATCTTCAGAAAGTGATGGCGACCATTCTGATTAAAGGATGCTGCAGTAAAGGGAGAGGTCACCTTAGTTCATATTTCACTTGCCCAGTACACTTTCCACCGGCTGCTCCCCTTGGGTGCTGGCAAGGTCCCTGTCGGGGATCGGGAGATGAGGACTCCTAAGGCTGCAAAAGATGGTAATTCATCCAGGGTGAAGCAAGCCAAAGCCTGGTTATTCAAACTAAATTTCAAACCCCGGAAATATGAGGTGCTGACAGTTACAATGGTCAGAGCAGGAGCTGCAGTGACCAGGGTCCTGAATCAAAAAAGGATGTCAGGGGAGGGAGAGCAGGACAAGACAAGAGTGAGAGGCCACGTGCACTCCATGGACACCCCAGGAGGAGGTCCAAAGCCTGCTTCTGAAGAGTGCACAGGATGAAGGAGGACGAGATTGGAATCCATCAAAAATAGAGAGTCGAGGTTGTACTGCAGGGAGGGAGTGTGGACCAGCATCATATTGGTTTCACCAGATCATGTGGCAGCATATGCTGGATCTCAGGTTTTCTTCCCCAGTGGCCTGATACAGAATATCTTGCACATTTTTTGCAAGATCATATTTTTAACCAAGGTAGGTACAAGCCAGATGGTTTGCCCCCAACCCCTCACTAACTAGATGCTCTTTGCGTTTCCATTTAACCCACAAGGATCCATGAGGCTCTGAGTATAATTATAATGCAAATTCCACCTCAGCTTTTACAGATAAATTCTTAGGCAGAAACACTATACAGTGATCAGCCTCTGCAGCAGAATGGGATTATTGAAATAATATATATGATTTACTTTTTAATTTTGGATGTATCCACTTTTCTAAAGCTAATTCTTAAGTGCAAGTTTGCAACATCTTTACACTTTTCCTAGTAACCTCTGACTCTAAATTCTCATGTGTCCCCCCAGAGGGTTAAACCTTAGCAGATTGTGACCAATAACCAAATAGGGAGATAAGTCTTAGATTTTGAAGAATATAAGGGAAAAATAAACTTTATACTTAAAGACGAAAAATAATTATTGGGACTATTTTCCAAGACAATTTAATACTTCAAACATGGTTTATCTGAATGAAATTGACATTTTTGTAGCTGAAAAGCAGTTGAGTGCAGGCAATTTCCTGCAGTAGAGAGAACAGAAGTTTCTGAGAAGAGGGGCTGCCACCAGAGAGACCCTCCACGTCCTCTGCTGCTGTGTTCCAAACAGTCGCAATGGATGGGTCCAGATTTCGATGATAAGAATGTCTCAACATAAATTCCACTTCCTCTTTTAATTCTCACGTGAGAATCAAAACCCCTTAGAGAGAGACGTCAATTGGGCTGCCTCTTCCCTTATATCAGTCTTTCCATTCTGAGCTTGGGGTAGCCCTGAGATGACACCCTAAGTCTGGGACAACACCTGGGACCAGGTGAGGGTGAGACAAGGGCAATGCTCTGGGGATGCTGGAGCCTCCCTTACCTCTTGACCCTTTCCCTTTGCAGTGAGTTAATTGTTCCTTCTCGATTTTCTATGACTCCAGGAAACCTCTCAAGTCATGGGGTGGGGAGGGGAATCCCTGGAGAGCAGACGCCCTGTAGGGCTGGCCCTGCACAAGGGTTCTCAAACCTGTGCTCCCACTCAACACTCTCCAGCAACTATAACTGCTCCCATTTCCTTAATAAGGAGACCAAGGCTTGAAAAAGCTAAATAACATCCCCAGGGTCATAGGGCTCAAGAGGGCAGAACTGGCGTGAGATGCAGTCATATCTGACCCCAACACCTCCCGATGTGATGTTTCCTGCCTCCTCCCTGACCTCTCGGCCACAAGCACCTGCACGGTCATCAGTCTTTGCTTTATCAACTCAGAGCAGTTTGACCCATTTGGTGCACACATCTTGTGTTTGAAATTCAGTTAATGGTTTGTGGTACTTTAATAAACACAAAATGCATAAAAGTAAGGATTTTTTCCTTATTTATGGAGTTGTGATGTTTTCAACATTTAAACCAGAGAGCATTGCCAACTGTTAATGAACTGTTGCTCAAGTAGCTTAACCTGAATAGGAAAGAAACAAAACAGATAATGGATAAACAACAAGGTCCTACTGTACAGTGCAGGGAACTATATTCAATACCCTGTGATAAATTATAATGGAAAAGACTAAGAAAAGTATATATGTGTATATATACACACATATATATATACATATATATGTAACTGAATCACTTTGCTGTACACCAGAAAGTAACACGACATTGTAAATTAACTACTTCAATTTAAAACAAGAGTGAAAAGGCAACCTAGAAAATGGAGAAAAAAATATTTGTAAATCATATATCTGATAAGGGTTTAATAGGGAGAATATATATTTTTTAAAACCCCTGCAACTCAACAACCACAAGAAAGAAACAACCCAATTTGAAAATGGGCAAAGAACTTGGATAAATATTTCTCCAAAGAAGATCTACAAATGGTCAATAAGCACATGAAAAGATGCTCAACCTCAATAGTCATTAGGGAAATGCAAATTTTAAAAGCACACACACAGATAATATACAGAGATTCCTTTCCTAAGATAGGGTCATGTTAGTGACCAGGAGCAAACACACTCCAAGTTCCGTATCCTATCTTTCACATAATAAATGCTCATTATGTTACTAGGTGCTAGACAGACGACTGGCAAATTTATGTATTTTAGCAATCTTAATTTAACCTATATCCATTTAATTTATCGCATTTAAGCCTCACGTTCTGTGACATAAGCACCTCAGTATCACAGATAGAAAAGGAGCTTGTACAACCAGATTGGTTCTATAAAGAGATCTTTCAAAGCAATCTGAGGCAACAGTTTTCCCATCATCTTTTCTGTGCCCATCCTCGATATCTGATTATTAATTTGCTGTATCCTAGAGCCAGAAATAAACTGTTTTATGTTGAAGTCACCAATTAAGTTTGTTTTATTGGTGCTGGGGAGAGAAAGGTCCTCATCTACCCGCATCTGTCATAAAACCCTTGCTTAAACATCGCTTGGTGGAGATGTCATCCTCCAATACAGAGATAAAAGGAAGATTAAAAAGATGTGACAGGGAGGGAGGGTGGCATGGACATATATACACTATCAAGCATGGAATGGATAGCTAGTGGGAAGCAGCCGCATAGCACAGGGAGATCAGCTCGGTGCTTTGTGACCACCTAGAGGGGTGGGATGGGGGGTGGCGGGGAGGGAGACACAAGAGAGAAGAGATATGGGAACATATGTATATGTATAACTGATTCACTTTGTTATAAAGCAGAAACTGGCACACCATTGTAAAGCAATTATACTCCAATAAAGATTAAAAATAAATAAGTAAACAAATAAAATGCATGATGTGAATCTGTCCTAGAGGCTAATCACATGCAGTGGGAGGGAGAGAAGCCTGGTCTGCTGGTGTTATCAGCTTATCAGCCCCGTATTATCTCTCTCATCTATTTATCATCAGGGCTATCATTAGGAAGATTAAACACCAGAGTCTACAAATAGTCCTGAAATTTTTGTCTTTCATTAGTGACTTATTATTATTACACAAGACCTCCCTTTTTCCAGCAAAGACAATGATTTCTTAGTCTGTGTCAGGATGCAATCCATAGAGAATTCATCAGGACTGAGGAAATATTAAATGCTATTTCCAACTACTGCATCCTATTGTCAGGAGCCATCTTGGATAATAATGGCCTTAATTTATAGAAATATAAATAATACAACAGTGACACCAGGGATCTATGATCATATAAATCTGTCACAGAACAGTACAAATGAACATAGTTAAATGAAACTGAACTATAAATATATCTGTGCATCAGCTTGTGATGGAAAAAAGCTTACCAAAACAAAAAAAAAGCAAGAACCTCAACTGCAATAAAAATGGAAGCATCTTTAGTCAACAGAGGCCTTTCACCTTGAAATGTGAGCCATTGTTGCATTCTATTCTTTTGAAATCTTAAGACATATCGAAAGTGATTTTTTTTAAAGGAAACAGAGGTCGTGCATCTTGTAGTCTCAGACAATCCCCATGCCTGATGGTGCATGCACCCTTTTATAACTTAAGTAGCGATAACACCTTATATTAGATTTTGTGATGCTCGTTGGAATAACTAGATTTACTATCTTACGAATAATCTAGTGCTGTAGTGTTGTTGGCTTGGGTGGGTAACATTATCTTTTTTTTTATTTCAAAAAATGCTGCATTTGCTGTTTGAAATGAATGAAATCTGTTTCCAGGAATGTTCTCTTTATATAAGAAAAGTCATCTGCTTACAGCAGCTGAACAAAAAGATCTTCGTAATTTTTTTCTCTTTTTTTTTTAAGATTTCATTTTATTGATTACTCCGGGAAAATACCTACATTGCTTTCTACACTAGAACGGAGAGCATGTACGTGGAACTTTAATGCAGAAGATAAGTTGGGTTGATCCCTTCCAAAATTCGTATCAAACACAACTTATTAGAAACACTTTCCATCGAAACAAACAGGCTCAAGAACAAAATAAAATATGCAGAAAGGTTATTGTTGTTATAGGAACATGATATGTTCTGTTCATTATGGAATGTACATTCATGCAATGAGCTGGAAGAAGAAAGCGCTCCCCAGTTTTAAATGTTGCCTTGCAGATTTGCAATGTTGAAATTTTTAATTTGACATCCATGACAGAAGTACAAGATTTGAAATAATTAAGTTCTGATTTTATCAAGATGGAAGTGAAGATGCAGGAGCTAGAGGTGATATTTACCCAGACAAATCACAGCTGGTAATTTCACAACGCATCAGGCCACGATGGAGAATTATTCAGAGCTTTTCAATCAGAATACATCTTTAATTGGTAATCAAGATATAATTTTATTAACATGGTGTGTGGTTGGAGGAGGTTTTCTGGGAGCTTTAATCCATTTAAAGAAAATGTAAATATATTAGAATCTCAAATCATCATAAGCGATTGCTACTTTGCTACCAGTGGAATTCATATATGTTCTGTGCCCTCACACAGTTGTTACATGGGATCTAAGTCAAGGGCACTGCTCGGGTCAGTTTTAGGGAAGGGAGTCCCTTCCTCATGGTGCCTCAGCCCCAGTCACCCCCACCAGCCATCCTGTATCCTGTGCCATGAACACTATGTCTCAGAGAAGCAAACTGCGTCCTGTAATGCCTGGGCTGGTGGCTGTCCCACAAAGCCATAGAACTGATTTCCTCTCTCACCATTCGCTGCCACTGCACTGGGAACGTGAGCATTACATTCTCCCTTTTATCACTTCCCAAATACTGCAGTTCCAGGAGACATGATCTTCCTCACCTGTCTCTTCATGTCACATCCCTGGTTCTGGCTTTCACTCAGCATCGATCCATCTGCCTCAGGGGGCTAGCCCTCTCGCAGTCGCCCTCTCTGTGTGATCATGGTTGGCCAAGAGGACGCACATATTATGGCTCATAAGATGTAACAGCAAATGGGTTTCCCTGGTGTCGCTGTGGTTGGGAGTCCGCCTGCCGATACAGGGGACACGGGTTCGTGCCCCGGTCCGGGAAGATCCCACATGCCGCGGAGCAGCTGGGCCCGTGAGCCATGGCCGCTGAGCCTGCGCATCCGAAGCCTGTGCTCCGCAGAGGGAGAGGCCACAACAGTGAGAGGTCCGCGTACTGCAAAAAAAAAAAAAAAAAAAAAAGATATAACAGCAAATAAAGTTCTGGAATTCAAGTGCCTGGGTTCTAACCGCAGCTCCAAAGCTCACTGGTTAGTGAACATGGACAACTGACTCGAATCTCCCCCCCATCAGGTTCCTCACCTCACACATAAAGTTGGTGTGCAGGACTCCCCTCAGGTCCCCTCCCCTCCTGTGTCCCTTGGAGGTCCCTCCCAGGCCGTCCATGCCCCTGGCTCCTGGTAGGACTTGGCAGGCCAGAGACAGAGTGAGAATGAGGGGTGTCTGGGTACTTGTTTTTCTGGCTCCTTCCAGAAGGAACTCTGAGGTTTCTTTGAGCTAAATCATCTCTCCACAGAAAGTCCTTGTTAGACTCAAGACCCCCAGTGTTGTAAGACTATCTGTTCTTACGATGCCAAGTAGGCTGTACCAGCCTCACCCTTTTTTAAATTTTTTATTGGAGGATAGTTGATTTACAATGTTGTCTTAGTTTCTGCTGTACAGTAAAGTGAATCAGTTATACATATACATATATACACTCATTTTTAGACTCTTTTCCCATATAGGTCATTACAGAGTATTCAGAAGAGTTCCCTGTGCTATAAGGTAGGTTCTTATTAGTTATCTATTTTATATATAATAGTGTGTATATGTCATCCTTTCAGGTAGTGGCAGCATAGCTGCTTCTAGACCTACAAACTTCCACCCAACAGCAGATGTATGATCACTCCCTTTGTGATACCTAGAGACAAATGACAATGAAAGCACGATGATCCAAAACCTATGGGATGCAACAAAAACAGTTCTAAGAGGGAAGTGTACAGCAATACAAGACTACCTCAAGAAAGAAGAAAAATCTCACATAGCAATCTAACCTTACACCTAAAAGAACTATAGAAAGAAGAATAAACAAAACCCAAAGTTAGTAGAAGGAAAGAAAACATAAAGATCAGAGCAGAAATAAATGAAATAGAAACAAAACAATAGCAAAGATCAATAAAACTAAAAGCTGGTTCTTTGAGAAGATAAACAAAATTGATAAACCATTAGCCAGACTCATCAAGAAAAAGAGGGAGAAAACTCAAATCAATAAAATTAGAAATGAAAAAGGAGAAGTTACAACAGACACCACAGAAATACAAGCATCCTAAGAGACTACTACAAGCAACTCTATGCCTATAAAATGTACAACCTGGAAGAAATGGACAAATTCTTAGAATGGTATAACCTTCCAAGACTGAACCAGGAAGAAATAGAAAATATGAACAGACCAATCACAAGCACTGAAATTGCAACTATGATTAAAAATCTTCCAACAAACAAAAGTCCAGGACCAGATGGCTTCACAGGTGAATTCTATCAAACATGTAGAGAAGAGCTAACACCCATCCATCTCAAACTTTTCCAAAATATTGCAAAGGAAGGAACACTCCCAAACTCATTCTGTGAGGCCACCATCACCCTGATACTAAAACCAGACAAAGATACTACATAAAAAGAAAATTACAGACCAATATCACTGATGAATATAGATGCAAAAATCCTCAACAAACTACTAGCAAACAGAATCCAACAATACATTTAAAGGATCATACACCATGATCAAGTGGGATTTATCCCAGGGATGCAAGCATTTTTCAATATATGCAAATCAATCAATGTGATACACCATATTAACAAATTGAAGAATAAAAACCATATGATCATCTCAATAGATGCAGAAAAATCTTTTGACAAAATTCAACACCCATTTATGATAAAACCTCTCCAGAAAGTGGGCATAGAGGGAACCTACCTCAACATAATAAAGGTCATATATGACAAACCCCCAGCAAACATCATTCTCAATGTTGAAAAACTGAAAGCATTTCTTCTAAGATCAGGAACAAGACAAGGATGTCCACTGTCACCACTATATTCAACATAGTTTTGGAAGTCCTGCCATGGCAACAAGAGAAGAAAAAAAAATAAAAGGAATACAAATTGGAAAAGAAGAAGTAAAACTGTCACTGTTTGCAGATGACATGATACTATACATAGAGAATCCTAAAGATGTCACCAGAAAACTACTAGAGCTAATCAATGAATTTGGTAAAGTTGCAGGATACAAAATTAATGCACAGAAATCTCTTGCATTCTTATACACTAATGAAGAAAAATCTGAAAGAGAAATTAAGGAAACACTTCCATTTACCATTGCAACAAAAAGAATAAAATACCTAGGAATAAACCTACCTAGGGAGACACAAGACCTGTATGCAGAAAACTATAAGACACTGATGAAAGAAATTAAAGAAGATACCAACAGATGGAGAGATATACCATGTTCTTGGATTGGAAGAATCAATATTGTGAAAATGACTATACTACCCAAAGCAATCTACAGATTCAATGCAATCCCTATCACATTACCAATGGCATTATTTACAGAACTAGAACAAAAAGTCTTAAAATTTGTATGGAGACACAATAGACCCCGAATAGCCAAAGCAGTCTTGAGGGAAAAAAAACTGAGCTGGAGGAATCAGGCTCCCTGACTTCAGACCACACTACAAAGCTACACTAATGAAGACAGTATGGTACTGGCACAAAACCAGAAACGTAGATCAATGGAACAGGATAGAAAGCCCAGAGATAAACCCACACACCTATGGTCAACTAATCTATGACAAAGGAGGCAAGGATATACAATGGAGAAAAGACAGTCTCTTCAATAGGTGGTGCTGGGCAAACTGGACAGCTACATGTAAAAGAATGAAATTAGAACACTCCCTAACACCATACACAAAAATAAACTCAAAATGGATTCAAGACCTAAATGTAAGACCGGACACTATAAAGCTCTTAGAGGAAAACATAAGAAGAACACTCTTTGACATAAATCACAGCAAGATCTTTTTTATCCACCTCCTAGAGAAATGGAAATAAAAACAAAAATAAACAAATGGGGCCTAATGAAACTTAAAAGCTTTTGCAAGGCAAAGGAAACTACAAACAAGACGAAAAGACAACCCTCAGAATGGGAAAAAATATTTGCCAATGAATTAACGGACAAAGGATTAATCTCCAAAATATATAAACAGCTCATGCAGCTCGATATTAAAAAAGCAAACAACCCAATCCAAAAATGGGCAGAAGACCTAACTAGACATTTCTCCAAAGAAGACATACAGATGGCCAAGAAGCACATGAAAAGCTGCTCAACATCACTAATTATTAGAGAAAGGCAAATCAAAACAATGTGGTATCACGTCATACCAGTTAGAATGGGCATCATCAGAAAATCTACAAACAACAAATGCTGGAGACGATGTGGAGAAAAGGGAACCCTCTGGCACTGTTGGTGGGAATGTAAATTGATACAGCCACTATGGAGAACAGTATGTAGGTTCCTTAAAAGACTAAACATAGAATTGCCATATGACCCAGCAATCCCACTACCGGGCATATACCCAGAGAACACCATAATTCAAAAAGACACATGCACCCGATGTTCATTACAACACTGTTTACAATGGCCGGGTCATGGAAGCAACCTAGATGCCCATCGACAGATGAATGGATAAAGAAGTTGTGTTACATATATTCAATGGAATATTACTCAGCCATAAAAAGGAACGAAATTGGGTCATTTGTAGAGACGTGGATGAATCTAGAGACTGTCATACAGAGTGAAGTATGTCAGAAAGAGAAAAACAAATATCGTATATTCACGATATATTTTGTGGAACCTAGAAAAATGGTACAGATGGGCAGGTTTGTAGGGCAGAAATTGAGACACAGATGTAGAGAACAAACGTATGGACACCAAGGGTGAAAGCGGCAGAGGGTGGTGGTGGTGGTGTGATGAATTGGGAGATTGGGATTGACATATATACACTAATATGTATAAAATGGATAACTCATAATAAACGGCTGTATAAAAAATAAATTAAATCATTTTTTTAAAAAAATCAAATAAAAAAAGAAAAAAAAAAAGTAGAAACAAAGTGAAAAGAGTGACACCAATTACTTTGCTACTACAGCCACCAGGCAGGAAAGGATAGTAGCTTTGACTAGGATGCCTGTAGAAGAGATGGAGATACATTTTTAATGTGGGATTCTTTTTGATGGTAGAAGTAGCAGATCATGGTTCTGGGATAGAGGTGATGATGACAAGGTAGGCATCTAGCTTGGGGCCTGGGAAATCAGCTGCATCGTGACCTTGGCGACCCAAGGGGAGGTGGAGGTGTGAAGAAGGCAGCTGGAGATGGGAGCCTGGAGTTCAAAGTGAGATCTGGAGATGAAAGTGGGTGAGTCATCCTTTCAAGCCATTTAAGGTTGCAGTCTTGCATGTAATCACCAAAAAGAAAGCATAGAGAGAAAGCTGCAGGGCCAAACTGAGAGACTCCATCCTTTTTTTTTTTTCTACTTGGAGAAGGTTGCTTTTTATCACTGAGATATAATTGACAAAACATTATATTAGGTTCAGGTGTACAACATAAAGATTTGATATTTGTATACACTGAAAAAAATGAGCACCACCATAAAGTCTAAGTTATCCTTTATCGCCATACAAACTTACAAAGTATGCAATGCAATATTATTGACTATAGTCACCATGCTGTATGTTACATCTCCATGACTTATTTATTTTGAGTGGAAGTTTCTACCTCTTGACCCCTTCACTCACCCCTACTACTCCTCCCTTCTGGAAAATACCAATTTGCTCTCTGTATATATGTGTTTGGATTTGTTTTGTTTGTTTATTTGTTAGATTCCATACATAAGTGCGATCATATGGTATTTGTCTGTGTCTAACCTATTTCGCTTAGCATAATACTCTCAAGGTCCATCCATATTGTTACAAGTGGCAAGGTTGCATTCCTTTTATGACCGAGTATATTTTCATTGTGTGTGTGTGTGTGTGTGTGTGTGTGTGTGTATCACATCTTCTTTATCCATTTATCCATCTCTGGACACTTTGGTTGTTTCTATATCTTGGCTATTGTGAATAATGCTGCAGTGAACATAGGGGGGCATATTTCTTTTTGAATTATTAAATTTTGTGCTTATTTAAATTACTGTTTTTGTTTTCTGCTTATAAATACCCATAAGTGGAATTGCTAGATCATACAGTAGTTCTATTTAGTTTTTTGAGGTTCGTCCATACTGTTCTCCATAGTGGCTGCACCAATTTACATTCCCACCAACAGTTCACAAGGTTTACCTCTTCTCCAGATCCCTGCCAACACTTATTTGTTTTCTTTTTGATAATGAGTGACTTCATCCTTTAGGAATAAGAGAAGGAGGATGAAATAGCAAAGGAGGTGGAGAAGAACTTCCAAGAAAGGGAATGGACTCTCTGGACAGCCTAAACACTGTAAAAAAAAAAAAAATTAGGGTCCAGGGAGGAAGGAAATGACATCATCAAAGAGAAGTAGTTGAGTTTTGAAAGATCCAGGGCTCTCGCATTCAGCTGTGGGGTCTTGTCCAGGAGAAAAAGTGTGAGGGGAAGTTGTTATTGATTGCTTTTAAAGGTTTCCATAAATTTCCGTAATGTTCTAGAACTAGTGATTTGACATAATTAGTATTACAAATACTGTATACACAAAGGTAAATGATACTGTGAGGTAGTCCATTGTTCCGCACTCTCTCAGTAACAAGTGCCTGACACGATTCAAAGTTGCTGAAGCAAAAACTGGAAATTGTTCTCTCACACAGTCAGAATTCTCTCCCTGTGTCTCTCAGCATTAGTCCTCTCATCGGTCAACATAATTCCCTGGTAATGGACATTGTCATCCTCCGTCTCTCTGTGGCAGGGGACAGTGAGGTATGACACCAGAAAGATGCAGGTATCCAATATCTCGGCCTCAGGCACCTAGAACAAGGACAGAATCTTCCTCCTGGAGAGTCCACATAGGAAATTCACAAGATCGTCTCCCTGGGACCTATGTCACCCCTTTGTTGACCACTTGGGGCAGAACAGAGAATAAGGAGTGACCCATCCTGGACTCCCATGGAGAGGAGGGGCTACACTCCCCAGAGGAAGGAGGTCCTCTTTCCAGCAAAAGACCGGGAGGGATGGGAGCTGAGGAAAGCACCAGCTGTCCACTGCAGACAGCCAGCAAATGCATTATCCTGTCAACAAATGCATGTCCAATTAAAGGACAATTCAGTCTTCTCACTTGCTACCAAGTAAATTTTAATAGTGACAACTATTCCCGCTGAAAAATAGATTATCTTCCTCTGGGGCGTTAATATGCAAAGACAGCAGCATCCAATAGAGGCTGTTCTTGAGTTAATTTCCTTAGGTGGCAGCAGTAGGAACATAAGATTTGGCTTAAAAAGAATCTAGCCTGCTGAAATAGTTTTGATATTTTCCTTCAGAGGTGATGAATAAAACTTAAGACATTCTACAAGAGACTTTATGGACAATTTTTTAATTAGTTCACGTTGCTATCCAAATGGAAAACCATTGTTATGGTTATTACTACATAAAATGCATGATAAAATAAGAAAAGAATTCCAGAATCTCATAGTCTCATATTATTATGTGTTGAAAAAATATATATATATACATATACATACCCACAGATACATACACACACACACAACTAAACAAAAGATATTCTAGAGCCACAAATATGTCTATCTGTTTTTATTTGTTCTGGGAGCTCATACAAGAGCCCTCGTCTGGCATTGACATGTAAATGAGTCAGTGATGGAACTATGCTTGCTCTGTGCCTGATCTACATGTCAATACCTGACTATTCTGTAATTTATGTACACAGAGAAATCAGCGACTAGGCACAAGTCTTATCACCCCTGAACACATGTTAAAAATTTACTCCCTGAAATGGGTATGCTCGAATCTAGCTTAGTAATATAGGCTAATGTACTTTACAAGTTTATTCACATGCAAAGTATATTTTGAAGCTATTTATCTTTCTTTTAAAAGAAATCACTGCCTTAAAAACATCTTTGGGGCTGGGAGCCTCTGATTTCTGCATTAAAATGTCCAGCTGCGTATCATCGAGCAGAGTCGATCAAGCCAACGTGCACACCTGCTGACAAGGTTCCCCTGCAGCCTTTTCATTACCAGACACCCAAATATCACTGTTTATGTCCTGCTCAGATGACTGATACTTGAAGATCTGTGTTTTAGAGTTTATACTTTAGACCAATTATGATGAAACATCTGGTTCCATGATGGCAGTAAGGCTGTGCCCATCACAAGTCCTGTCACTTCAGAAAGGTGTGTCCCAAGGAGGCTTGGACCAAACTCCATTCCAGTACCAGGCCTTTGGGCAGGGAGAGCAGCCCCTAAGCACTCTATTAAATGCCTTCAGGCAAATTGCCCTTGTCCATCGAGGTCGCCTGACTTTCCTGTTTCAGCGCCTCCTCGAAAGGCAGCAGCTAGCAGCAGCGTGTGACTTCAGACTTCCTGGAACAAAGTTGCGAAGCCTATTTTCATCAGAGTCGGTTTTCAAACATCTGTTAAAACTGGGTAGGTTGAGAAAGAACCCAGCCTTATGAAATCATTTTTAAAAACTTTAAGATCGATATGTCCTCAATGAGGGAAGTATACAAATGTATTAGTTGCAGAAAATGGTCAGGTCTCTCTAAGGTGAAATAAAGCAAATGCTGATCTTCAATGTCTATGAAATTTCTTTGGAAATATTTTATGACGCTATTCCTCATATCTAATTCCCACTATTTTGATCATTTTAAACATTGCGGTAGGAAGAAGGGCAACATGCTGTGATGGGAAAACAGCTCTGGAAGGGGAATCAACAGACCTGGCTGCTTATCTGCTTGGCTTTCCTTGGGGATCCCAGGAGAACCCCCAGGACCTCTCTTGGCCTCAATTTATATTTATATTTATTTATTTGTAAATATTTATATTTATATCTTATATCTGTAAGATTAGGGGATTTTAAATATTTGTTAAATGTTCATATCTTGTATAATGCTAATTAATTATCACTTTCATTTAGGGAAAACCAGAATGGCACTTAGGTACTGACAGTGATGGATGCAAAGTCGTAGGGTCTTAAGTCCTCTGAGATAGAATTAGAGTTCCTGCTTTTCTCTTTGTATCTCATTGAACTTCTGACTGTATTCTTGTAAAAATTAAGCAAAGCAAAACCAAACAAAAAAACTAGGTGTGCTAGAGGTTGAAACTGTGGGAGAAGTTGTAATATTTAAAAGTAGGTCTGAACGTGACCAAGAATCTGCACTTCTGACCAGTTCCAGGTGGTGCTGCTGGTCCAGGGCCTACACTTTGAGAATCACTAGTGTTGTGTGTCTATCTAATTCCAGCACTAACTTGACATCATTAGGAGTCACTTTAGGGGTTTTCTGATTTTTTCCCTTTTTGAAGAGAGTTCTCTAAAGCCTAAGTAAGGTTCCTAAAGTTAGGAACGTATTTTTACTTATCAGAAGCATCTTCTACCATGAACAGATATTGTTTTTAGGAATACTGTGGCAGGCAGGCAGCGTGTGCGTCATGATAGTATCGCCTTATACCCCAAATCACGTGCAGGCAGAGAGAGGCCGCAGCTCTGGGAACATATTCTTAGTCCTCCTTCCATAGTGCAGCTTCTGGGAGCAACCGTGAGACTAGGGGGTTTTCCAAAGACCACCTACCAGGTAACAAAAACGTGCAGGGATGTCTCCCTCTCCATCCTTAGAAACCAAGGGAAGCACACGAGGTCCCTCGAAAGCCCAGCATGTTTTCCACTTTCAGCTGGAATCACATGTGGTGCTCCCAGCGACCCTTTGTGCGCAGTTCTCCTCGGCCGGAACAGGAGGCTGCTTCTCACACCCAGGTGAGGCTCAGTCCCCTGTCCAGGAAGAAGGTCACTCTCCTGATAGGGGCACTATATGTTGTTGCAGGATCAGAACTAAGTATGTAACATACTAACAGTTACGTAGTTTAGCTTACACATTTAGAAACATGCTTTGAGATGTCATTCTCAGGTTCTTTCTTTCTTTCCTGCAAGTAAGTGTTAAAGTTTAGAGGATGATAGGAAGCTGCAAAGCAGTGCGGGGTGCAGGAGAGGGGTCTGGGCTTTGACAACAATCGAGTCCCCATGAAACATCTCATCTAACCATAGGTGCCGCCGGCCTCCCAGCTTCCCCGCTAGTGAGAAGGGGGCTCTCAGCCCTGGGATCTGATTCAGAGACTCAGAGAGAAGGGGGCTGACTGGCCTGTCTCCTTAGGGGAGCGCTTGACAACTGAACCCCAGAGGCCCACCTCCCTTGGGATCCCCCCACACAGAGGCTCTCCCTGAACATCACTTTCTCCCCTCTTCTCCCCTTTTTGTGGGCTGGCAGAGAGCATCTCTGCCCCATGATACTGACACATCTACAGAGTCCAAATATTTCTTTTACAGACAAGGAAACTGAGGCCAAATAAGTTAGAGGGTTTTCTGAATGGCAGGAAAGAAAATCAGCTCGAGGACCAGACTGAATTCTGTGTCACCACACTCCAGGCTGATGTCCTGGGAAGGAAGATACATAGATATATGGTGTTGTTCTATTTCATCTGAGTTATTAGGTACTATGTTCCTTTTTTCTCCTTACTATGAAACTATATAAGGGTTTCTGAAACTGGGCACTGTGGACCTTTGGGACAACAATGTCATTGGTTGGGGAAGGGGCATTATGCACTGTAGGATGTCTAGAGCATCTTGGCATCTTCCTGCTAGATGCCAGTAGCACCAGGCCTGACAGCTGTGATAACCAAAAATGTCTCCCGACCTTTCCAAACACTCTCCAAGGGCCAAAACCTCCCAGGATGAGACCCATTTAAGTTATCCTGTGGCAACTAATAAGCTGCTAATATATGTCAAGTAGTTTACATATGAAAAATAACTATTTTTTTAAAATAAATTGATCTATGGCTGCATTGGGTCTTCATTGCTGTGTGCAGGTTTTCTCTAGTTGCAGTGAGCGGGGGCTGCTCTTTGTTGAGGTGCGTGGGCTTCTCATTGCAGTGGCTTCTCTTCTTGCAGAGCAAGGGCTCTAGGTACGCGGGCTTCAGTAGTTGTGGCTCTCAGGCTCTAGGCACGCAGGCTCAGTAGTTGTGGCACACGGGCTCTGGGCACGCAGGCTCAGCAGCTGTGGCACACAGGCCTAGTCGCTCCGTGGCATGTGGGATCTTCCCGGACCAGGGCTCGATCCCACGTCCCCTGCATTGGCAGATGGATTCTTAACCACTGCACCATCAGGGAAGTCCCAGGAACCACTTTTAAAAGGGTATGTGTGGGAAGTATATTTGGGTGTGTGTCTGGATATATCGTTCCGTGTGTGTGTGTGTGTGTGTAAATGATAAAGAGTTCCACTAGATTCTCTTTGGTTAAATCAAAATGCATTGAGACTTCTGTTTCTGGCCAAGATCGAGTCAGAGTGACTGGATTTACCTTTCTGCCTGAAACCATCAAAACTCCAGGCAAGTTGTCGGCAACAGCAATTTCAGATGCAGGGTTCTGGAGAGAGGATAATGGGGGATCTGCCACCCCCTCCACAGCTGCCCCAAGTGTGTCCAGGAAGGCACCTCCCCAAGTAAGGAGGCAGGACGCAGCACATCTCGTGTTATCATGATGGACCCAGCATCTCCACATCCTGCACAGCCCAGCTCACGCATGCACGATGCTCTGCCCTCAACCTGAGAGATGCTGTCCTGGGGACAGGAGGCACGAGCCCTGGCCCCTCGCCTCCAAGTGGGCTGGACACGTTTGAAATCTGCCTACACTGCATCGAAGATACAATGATTTCCTGTTTCAGAGACAATATCTCCTTTCTAGAAAGGCTATTCTCTTGGCGTACAATTTCCCCATGTAATTTTGGGGAAAAGTACTTGCAATCTTGTTAATAAATAGACTTTTTCTTACTGACTGAAAATAGTGGTAATTTCAATCTGGCTGTAATCACTGGTATTTATATATTTTCTGATGTGTATATCAGCAGACCCTCACCCCACCCCACCCCAGGGAAAGGAAGAGTTTCCCAGCCAAACAGAAACAGAGGGAGTGGATCGTGCCACCTACTTGCCAAACCTCAATTTCCCTTTCTTTTAAAAAGAGATAGTATGGTAATAATAATACTAACATGATCATGATGAGATCTTTCTCCCAAGTTTGCAGGGGGTGATAAATGAGTTCTTACACATGTGATGCTGAGCAGAGCCTGCTTGCTGTAAATACTGAGACTTTGGCTCCTCCAGTATTGTCATTGTTACTATTACTACTTTTACTCTTGCTATTAGAAGAAAGAGATTATATGGAGAACGGTTGAAAACTGGGTTTGAATCCCAACTATGAGACCTACTTAGCCATTTAATCATAGAAAGTCAATGACCATCTCCTGCCCTATTTCCCTGTAAGCAAATGGCGATAATGATGAAATCTTTCTCTAAGCACGGGGGAGCCAAGATCCAAACCCAAGGCTGTTTGACTCCAAAACCCTTGCTGCTTCATACCCCATCAAAGTCAATTATTGGTGAATCTAATGTTAAAAAGCCACGCCGTCCTTTAGAAGGCACCCAGATGACAAAGCCATCCTGCAACATGTCTGAGTCCTGGAGTCCTAGATTTCACATATGAAACAACTCAGGATAAATGTGGATTTGTATCTGTTCTTATCTCCTTCCACAGAGTTGCTACCACTCCCAGAAAATTCCTTCTGAGCACTGCCTGGCCCACCATCTGCGATACGCCATTTACCTAGACAAACCTTCCTGCAGCAGGAAATGCAGCGCCGGGCAGACATGGCTCAGAGCTCCAATTAAGAAAGGAAATTTGCATTAGGAGCACTAACCGCCTGTCTCTCTCCTCCTTCCTTCCGAAGGAGAGAGGAGCCTCAGGGGTGTGGGTTTGGAGTTTTGCGACGGGGATGGGGTGTGATTGTCCGGGTTCGAACAGCTTATTGTGGCGGAGGATCGGAAGCCTGGCAACACGCAAAGGTGTGGGAGGCGCCCACGTGGAGAACATGGGCTCCCTTCCCTCCGGGCCCTGTCTCTTTAACTCTTCTCCATCCACTCTCTGTGAGACCCTGGCAGCCCCTCGCAGCCCTGACCTCTCTAAACTGTCAGCCTCAGATTAACTGATACTTCTTCAATTTCACCTGAACTACATTTGCAACCCGCTCTCAGGAGGACGGCCAAGTGCGTCAAATGCCAGGCATTAGCCTCCCAGAGCCAGATTTCCTTCGGAACGATGGGGCATTTTCCAATATTCTTGCAGGGGCCTGGGCAACAAGCCGAGGGGGACTTTGCCCGGAGGGGAAAAGCAAGAGCCTCTGCTTATTCCTTGTACATTTTTCATGAGGACATCTGCCCACCCTCGCTCCTCTGGAACTGCCCTCATCCCAGCCCCCCTCTGCATTCAGGCCTCCTGACAAGGCATGAAAAACGAGAATGACTGGGCTCGGCCCCCATTAGGCAGGAAGTGGCTGCTAGGAGCCTGGGATTTCAGTCTCTGGAGGGGCCAGGCTGCTGGAGAGGGGTCTTCGAAACAAAAGACCAGTGGGAGATGGATGATTCTTAGGTGAGTCTACAGAGCGAGGCCACTCCTCCGGTAGGTGGCCTGGACACACAGATGGTCCTGGTTGATAAAGCCAGCCTGGCCCAGAGAGAGCTGTTAGTCCTGCAGCCTGCCGACCCCACCGATCTTGGCCTGGGAAATTAGGGTCCTTGGTCCTACCTTCCTTGCACTTCTTGGGGGGCCCTCCAGCATGGGGTGGAAAGGCAGGCTCCCCGTGCTACCATATTCATATCCCCCAAGGCAAAGCCAGGGAGAATTAAAGTATAGAGATGGGGGAGGGGGGTGCTTCCTTAGTTAAGTAATAAAATACATCTAACCATTCCTTTGGAAATACCAGCAACTCACAAGCTTCAGAATCCTCTCTCTCTCCATACAGTTCAAATCAAGTGCCAGCACCTCTTTCTCATTAATGCATCAAATCATGTCGATGTCCTTTTTGTGCTCCCTTTGAAGTGGCATGTGCTTCAATTTATTTTTAATCTTCTAAGTGATGTCGTAAGGGCTGCCACCCAGGTGACATATGAAGTGGGTTCTTCCAGGCGGAAGAGCTGCGAAGGCTGGTTGGACCCACACCGGACCCATGTGCTGAAAAGCGTCCAGGGTCAGAGATTGACCTCCAACGCAGGGAGATGCCTGGAAAGGAGGATTCCACGATAGAGGGAAATTTATGAAGACGCTCACCGCGCACACCTTGGAAAGGCCACCTTTTGTGCTGAGCTTGGCCGGTCCTCGGGGAGCCGGGGGCGGCGCTCCGTGGAGCAACGGTGCCCCCAAGCGGTCGCCCCTTGCCGCTCCCTCCCTTCCTTCCCGTCGCCGCCCAGGGGGAGACGACAGAGAGAAAATGAGTTGCTATGAACTGTTGGCCTGAACATCACATCTTTAAATAGTTATCCACATGAAAGAAAGCCTGGGACTGATTCAAAGCCACCTTGATGGGAAAATCTGAGAATGCCCGTAAAAAGCAGCGCACAGAACTGAGGAATGTTTTTTTTTTTTTTGCTGTTGCTTTGTTTTGCGCTTTCCTCCCCCTCCCCCCCAAAAAGCTATACTGGCGATTACATATTCCACAAGAAAATAAAATTAAATACATTTACTTAGTTGATTAATTAATTTGTGGATATCTACCACGATCCAATTCAAAGATCTGAACAACAGAAACTTAGCTGGGAGGGGTGCGGGGAGGACCTCTTTCACCCCAAGGCAGGAAAAGAGGACAGAAGTATCAGAGAACCGGGAGTCAGGCAGATGCAGATAAAACTCCTGTCCTGATGTGGACGGTACACGGTTGATGACTTTCAATTAGTCACTTTGCTGTTGGTGTTTTGGTTTTCTCGTCTGTGAAATGGACCATCTGTGAAATGATATTATTCGAGATAGTGCTTCTGAATGATGCAGTCAATACGAATGGGGGTTAAGCTTCCTTTCAAATCCCTGCCCATATTTCTGATGTCCTTCCTCCTGCTCTGCCTCTCCTTCGACCTCATGCTTTCTCCTCTTCACCTGAAAGTCTCACCTCCATCTTGCCCTCCTCCCAGGAAGCCTCTTCCCAGCATGTCCACGAGTGTCCACGACCCAGTTCCTTTCTGACCATCCATGTCCTCAGATGTTCTCGTTTTCTATCCCTCAGTTCCTCAGCCACACAGTGGATGCTTCAAAATCCTTACTGGTGAATAGGTTGGTTCTCAAATTAGAAATGCCTGAATTTTGAGGCAGAAAGCACAATGACAAAATCTTTGGATCCAGAATCTAACTCCATCACTGGATTTATCTCTGTGTGTCACTGAGCAGTCACAATTTCTGAGAATGTTTGTTCCATCTATAAAGCAAAAGGTTGCGTTGGAAAAAATAAGAGTATTATTTTTTTGGAAGTTTTCAACTCATTAGTTACTGAAGCCTTTAATAATCTCCCATGGTGAGTTGTTTCAGAAAAGGTTATTTAGTGAGTGCTGGGAATTACTAGATTAAATCATGTAAAGTTGCTATTTGTATGGGCTAAAATGATCAAATATGAGAAATTTTATAAGATATAGCTAAAATGGCTTTTCCTGGAGAATTGGATCATACTAAGTGAGTTTCTTCTCTCTGTCAGGCATTTTAGTACCAAGGCGATCGAGGAAACAGCCATGCCATAGTCTTTACTTTCTTGGATTATCAGGGTCTATGAGGATTGAACAACATTGTCTTAGTATTTGCCAGGCACATGTGAAAGCATTTCAACTTTAAAATGTATTAAGAATAAAAAGGTAAAAGTGTGAAGGAAAGTTTTAACAAATGCTGGAGGTCAGAATGTGAGGCAGTGTAAATATCATCTCTAAATACATACTGAGATGGTTTCTAGAAAGCACATCTGCAGACAGCTAACACTTCATAGTCGTTTCATACGAGTTTGTATATTGACAAAATCGGGTTCGTTAGTGGTAAGAATGTCTGATGGCCTTCGGTGTTCTTCCCTCTCTACTGGCTCTTTTTCCTCCCAATCCTCTTCTGTTACGGTTCAGGTATATTACGATAGCTCTCATTTCTTATCTAGAATAACATTGTGCAATTTTGTTTCCTCTGATCATGCATATATTTAGGAAACCAATCTGAGAAACTAAAAAGCATCTGTGCATATTTATGTACTTATTCATTACATACACCTACTTCTGAAGAAGATGTGTACAGTATAGGTGAGATAAAACAAATAATGTTTTGGATGAATTTTAAATTGTCATTTAAAAATAAAAACTTTTGTACCATCAAGAAGAAATATTTTATTAATAATAAGATTATACTTTAGTGAAAGAAATATGATTAAATATGATTTGGTGTTTTTTTATGTTGGTTCGACACTTTGTGATACAATAAAGCTCTAAGTTCAGTTTATTTTTTATATTAAATTATTGTCATAGTTGAAAAGTATATTTCATGGAAGTACATAAATCCAGATAGAAATGAATCATGAGCCATGCTTTCTAAATTTGGGTGCCACGATTCAATCCCATTCAACAATTACATGGAGACTGGCGGGGGGGAAGGTGGCTGTTAGAATCCAGGTACTAAATTTCCTTTTTCCTGAATTGTTCTTTAAAGCTTACATTTTGTCATTTTATAATTTCATCCAAGGGGTTCAAAGATCTATACCTCATTTTAGAAAAAATTTAAAAATATATATTTTTGTTGTTTTTACAATGCACAGATTTAAGAGTTTTGCTGTCATTGTTGATGTATAATATTTTGATAATAAAAATCACATCACAGTAGCATCACTTCCAGATATCTAATTCCAAGTTCCACGCTCTCTGTAGTATAAATTTCCCTCCAAAAGGAGTTACCTTCTCATTCATTGTTTAAAAAACACCTATGGGTTGCAGTATACACTTAAGATTACTCATTTAGTTATTCATCTTCAATTTCTTCATTAAAAAATACCTGGTTGGGCTTCCCTGGTGGCGCAGTGGTTGAGAGTCCGCCTGCCGATGCAGGGGACACGGGTTCGTGCCCCGGTCCGGGAAGATCCCACATGCCGCGGAGCGGCTGGGCCCGTGAGCCATGGCCGCTGAGCCTGCGCGTCCGCAGCCTGTGCTCCGCAACAGGAGAGGCCACAGCAGTGAGAGGCCCGCGTACCGCAAAAACAAACAAACCTGGTTGGCAGCATTGGATGACAGCTAATTCTTACCACTACTGCTCCAAAGCATAACTTGAACAAATAATTTTTATAGCTCCATTTCACATTTGACAACTCTTAAGAACTTTGCAATGTAATAAACAGTAAACATGTGTACTAAAGATTTTTGTATTTAGTTCCCATGTTTTTAAAAAGTGTTGCAACATTTTAAAGGATCACTGACTAGGAATAATGTGGGGAGTGAATGGCTTGTGCTAGCATCCTTTGTCATTGGCAGTTAGGCAGAGCAACCCTGGTTACCTTTACATCAGTTTTTTCCATAAACTATCATTTTGTTAACAGAATTGTGTGCTGTTCAGATCACAAAGAAATTTTTCAAAGTGTATTTCATTAGTGAAACTGAATTTAGGAAGTACCAGAAGGTTGGATATACTATAAACATCTGTATTTTACCCAATTGTAGAGCACACCTCCCAGACTAATTTAATCACAAATTGGTTTCTTCCAATCTTGCATAATATTTTTATGCATCTTCCAAAAGCACTTGAAGACAAGGGTACAGGGACTTCCCTAGTGGTGCAGTGGTTAAGAATCCGCCTGCCAATGCAGGGGACACGGGTTCGATCCCGGGTCCAGGAAGATCCCACGTGACACGGAGCAACTAAGCCCGTGCATCACAACTACTGAGCCTGCGCTCTAGAGCCCACAAGCCACAACTACTGAGCCCATGTGCCACAACTACTGAAGCCCACAAGCCTACAGCCCGTGCATTGCAACAAGAGAATCCACCACAATGAGAAGCCTGCGCACCACAACAAAGAGTAGCCACCGCTCGCCGCAGCTACAGAAAGCCTACGCTCAAGAACAAAGACCAACGCAGCCATAAATAAATAAATAAATAAATAAAAAAGACAAGGGTACGATTTCGTATATAACATACTGTTTTGTCTGCTGTTCCAGCCATTTTCACCAAAGGAGGAGAAGCACTATCTTCTTAATGGATACGGCTTTTCATCTTTTCCCACCAAGGAAAAAAAATTCAGAAGAGACTTCTAAAGAATTATCATTGAGTTTATGGAATTTTGCAAAGTACAGGACTAAATAATGTAAAACCTGTAGCATTGGCAAAAGAGTTATATATTCTTGTCTTC